>NW_006441386.1:650465-657558 GCF_000325575.1 Pteropus alecto
ATCGTGGATGAGAGAAATAGAGGGCTGTGGGAGTCATAGACGTTCTCTTTAAAGGGCTCGCACACAGACTTGTTTGGTGACGGACTCTCACTGTGAGCTCAAGCGCTAGGGCAGCTGTTCGAGTAGCACCAGGGACATACAGGGAGGAACTGGATTGTCTGACTTCAGTGCGAGGACTGAGGGGTAGCTTTATCTTAAACAGAAGTGCTGGCAGTATCCATTTTCCTTTGTTGAGCTCTCCCCACATCTGGTGCGCAAAGGCAGACGGCCGCCACCTCTGGGCTCCATAAACCAGACTAACACAGGTCACCCCGCCCATGTGATTTCCTGAGATTCTGTCCCTTCCATCTTGCCAGCCCACCCAAGCCGCCTACGGTGTTTTTTTTTTTTCCATACAAGTGGACCATCTTGGCTTATGCTGTGGACTTCCCTAAAATTTCTCAAAAGGTTCACAAAATCCAAACAAGCAGCATCTGGCTTCAGGGTGCCCTGGGCTACTTGCTGAGCAGCACCAAGCCCAGCATTAGCAGCAGCCAGGCTCAGTTCCCACCTTGGCATCCCAAGGCACCTCAGCCCAGCACAGGTGGCGGCCATCTACGGACTGCCTGTTGACTCTTGCCAGGTGACCCCGGGTAGGGCACAAGCTACAGCTGAACTTGGCCTGTGGCTGGGTGCCTCCCAAGAGGCACTTGGGCCTGCACACCCAGTGACCAGCTTTGATAAAGCCAGAGCACTACCCAGGGCAGCATCTGAGGCGGACACACTCAAAGGGCAGATTGGGCAGGTACCAGAGTCCTGCTAAAGTGAATCCTGTTCCCCTCACCAGCCAATACTCACAACCAATTGGCCTGAGGGCCAGTCCCTCCCACTGGTGTGCGAACAGCAACCAAGGCTCAACTACAGTGAGAGGCACACAGACACACCTTGGGCACCCAGCTCAAGTGACCAGGGAAGACTGCCACAGAACACCTACTACATTAGGCCACTCTCTGAAGACTGGGAGACTTAGGAGCCCTCCCTAATACAAACAAATGCAGGAAGGCAGCCAAATAGAGAGAGAAGTCCCATGTGAAAATAGACAACGCTCCAGAAAAAGAACAACTAAATGGAGACAACCAGTCTACTAGGTGCAGAGTTCAAAATACTGGTTATAAGGATGCTTTATTAACTTAAGGGAAGAGTAGATGAACGCAGAACTTTAACAAAGATATAGAAAATATAAAAATGGAGGTAGAAATCATAAAAAAGAACAAGTCAGAAATGAAGACTACATTAGAGGGAATCAACAGATTAGATGAAGCAGAGGGTCGAATCAGTGATCTAGAAGACAAGGTAGCAGAAAACACCCAATCAGAACAGCAACAAGAAAAAAGAATCCAAAAAAAATGAAGCTAGTTTAGGGCCTCTGGGACAACATCAAGCGTAAGAACATTCACATCACAGGGATATCATAAGCACAAGAGAGAGCAAGGAATTGAAAATCTATTTGAAGAAATAATGATGGAAAACTTCCCTAACTTGGTGAAGGAAATTAACATACAAGCCCCAGAAAATGCAGAATCCCAAATGAGATGAACACAAAGAGGCCCACACCAAGACACATCATAATTAAAATGGCAAAGATTAAAGAGAGAATCTTAGCAACAGCAAGAGAAAAGCAGTTAGTAACCTGCAAGGGAGTTCCCATAAGACTGTCAGCTGATGTTGCAACAGAAACGTTGCATGCCAGAAGGGATTGGCATGAAATATTCAAAGCGATGAAAACAAAGGACCTACAACCAAGATTACCCAAAAAGCTCATTTAAAATCAAAGGACAGATAAAGAGCTTCCCAGACAAGAAAAAGCTAAAGGAGTTCATCACCACCAAGCCACTATTACAGGACATGTTGGAGGGGCTTCTTAAATATATACATTTATTTATATATTAATATGTATTATATAATTAATATAGTTAAATAATGTTATATGTTAAATATATTTCTTTATATATAAAATGAATAATAAAATGGCAACAAGTCCATATCAAAAATTACTTCAATGTAAAAGGATTAAATGCTCCAATCAAAACATAGGGTGGCTGAATGGATAAGAAAACAAGACCCTTACATATGCTGCCTACAAGAGGCTCACTTCAGATTAAAGACACACAGACTGAAAGGAAAGGGATGGAAAAAGATATTTCATCAAAACAGAAATGAAAAAAAAAAGAAACCTGGGGCAGCAATACTTACACCAGACAAAATAGACTTTAAAACAAAGGCTATAACAAGAGAGAAAGGGCCCAGTAGTTCCAACATCTGGGTATTTATCCAAAGAAATCCAAAATACTACTTTGAAGAGATGTGCATCCATGTGTTCATCCCAACATTATTTACAATAGTCAAGATATGGAGGCAACCTGAGTGTCCCTCAATAGATGAATAAATAAAGAAGGGATGGTTATATATACAATAGACTATTAGCCATAAAAAAAAAAAAATGAAATCTTGCCACCTATAATAACATAGATGGACCTAGAAAGTACTGTGCTGAGTGCAGTAAGTCAGACAGAGGAAGACAAGTGCCATATGATTTCATTAACATGTGGAATCTAGGATCAAAATAAAACAAACGAACGCATAGATACAGAGAACACTGAGGGGTGCCAGATGGGAGAGAGTCTGGGGTAGGCGGGTTAAAGTGGGGAAGGGGTTAAGTACAAACTGATAGTTACAAAATAGTCAGGGATGTTAAATATAACATAAGGAATATAGTCAATAATATTGTACATAACTATGTATGGTACTAATCAGATGGGTATTAGATTTATCGTGGTGATCACTTCAGAAATTATATAAATGTATAATCACTATGTTGTATATTGGAAACAAATATAACATTGTATGCCAACTATAACTGGAAAACTTAAAAATATTTTAAAAATTCATCTAAATGTAATTATCTGCCTACAGGAAAACTCAAAAACAGTACATTCTTTCTGTACTTTGAGGTAGCCTACTCATGAAAATAGTGTTCCTCCAGGTTTCATTAGAAAGTGAACAGTTTAAACAATAAACAACTGTAAACTATGAAGTAGAAAGTGTAACACTAGGGGAAATTCTGCAGTAAATGGCAGTGTTAAAGGGCAAATGTAAAGGGGTAATGAATGGGCTGTCTTGGCTTTTAGAAAACAAAAAAAGGCTTGAAGGTCTAATTCATTATTATGATGCCTTTATTTTTGTAAAGGACAGAAAAATCCCTGACAAGTGAGCAAGAAATATCAGGTTTGCTGATTTATTTCTTTAGTACAAAAGGGTAGAACACCAGGCTAACAAAGCAGCCATTTATTAAACATTTTCTATCAACAGGAAACTGTGCTGAGCACTGTAATCCTACCATAAGTAGGCAGGTATTTCTTCCACTGTAAATTTTTGGGGGGTTGGTACGAAGCTGTCTCATGTGAGTTAGCGTCTTGCCCCTGTCTAAGCAGTCCTTGGGGAGGTGTCCTCTGAAATTCCCAGAGCCATAGTTCTCTTAATAGAGTGTTACATTTAGGAGAAAGGAAGACTTAGCTCAAAGAGTTATCTGTCCATCTCTCCAGGATTCTTGAGGTGAATCCAAGATCCTCTCTATCATAGTTTGGAGGTTTGTGGGTCTTTTAAGAAAACTAATCAATCTCTAGCAGCATTGAGGTTGTACTTACATGTTAAGTTGAATATTTTATTTAAAAAATAAATGTTATTAACAACGTTTACTAATTATCAGAATTGACCAAACTATTTTACATCTTCACATTTTTAAAAATATGTAAGCAATACATCGTCGTAATAGAATTCTATACCTACTGGCTGAGATTCCTAAGTACTGTGGTTTGAACTGTTTTGTGCAAAACTCGAAGTTTAAATATAGAATATGAGAAAGGGCTTTTATATAGTAGGCATCATTGTATGGAAAATGACCCATGTGATTAAAACTATTTCATAGTTCCAGAGATTTTGGTTACATCTGGTGCTTGGATCAAATTTTAAAAAATGGAAGGTGAGATCTGTATGAGTCTGTCAAGTCGTAATAAATACAAGGCTAGCTGGTGAATTAAGGCAGAATGGGCTTGTTTGCAGATTTTCTGATAACATTACAAGTAATGTGCTTTATTGTACTTATTTAACTGTGCTTTATTGTACTCATTTAACTGTACTTTATTGAAGTGTAAATATGTAGTAATGATGTATGTTAAGTATTACAAGAAAATGTAGACTTTAGTTTGGGTCTTTTTCTCTTGCTGAAAGGAAACAAGTCAATGTCCAATGAAGCTATGAACTCCTCTACTCTAAGATTAAAAAAAGAGAGAAGAAAGAAAAGAAATAGGTCTTACCCCTAATTTATAAAATATTTAAGTGTGTCTG
The DNA here is from genome assembly GCF_000325575.1 of Pteropus alecto. NCBI lineage: Eukaryota > Metazoa > Chordata > Mammalia > Chiroptera > Pteropodidae > Pteropus > Pteropus alecto. Next base: position 654,849 of record NW_006441386.1, read on the forward strand.
TTATGTTTAATATTTTGTATTATTCCTTGACAGTAAACCAGAACACAAAATTTGATTCCTTCAAGGTACTTACATTGGGTAGGAAAGAGAGAGGGGGAGAGAGAGAGAGAGAGAGAGAGAGAGAACTGAGAGGAAGGAAGGAAGGAAGGAAGGAAGGAAAATGAAGGAAAAGCAATGGAGGAAGGAAGGAAGGAAGGAAGCAAGCAAGCAAGCAAGCAAGCAAGCAAGCAAGCAAGCAAGCATGCAAGCAAGCAACCTTTGGAATTCCTAACTTATTATTTGAACTGACTACGCTCTCATTTCTAAAAAGTGATCTAAAGATGGCCACTAAAATGAGGTCAAATTACCTTTAGCTTCTTTCATGGAGCTTGGAAAGGGAGGCTAAAAGGGGGCATGTGTTGAGACATGTGGGATCAACCAAAAGAGAAGTGAATCGAGTTCTGTATTAAGAACTGTATTGGTTCATGGTCTTCGATTTAATTGGATACCAATAAGTATTTTTCAGAAGCATTCAGCTTTAAACCAGGATTGATGAATACCAAAATCTTAGGAATAATGTACCTTACTTGCCTTCATGGAGCCTGTGAAGAGGAGAAATGATTCCATAAGGAAAGACCACCCTCTGGGAGCAGGGCAGGTGTTGTCACCCAGAAGTACAAAGGCCTGGAGTCCAGCTGACCCTTGAACATGAGGTGTTAGGGTGCCAACCTCCTGCACAGTTGAAAATCCACGTATTGGTAGGCCCTCCACATATGCAAGCCTACTTGTGGAGTTGACCCTTGAACAACATGGATTTGAACTATATAGTAATAGAAAAAAAAAAAATCACATATAAAGTGTACCCACCAGTTCAAACCCATGTTGTTCAAGGGTCAACTGTACTTGTCTACAGCTCCAGCCTGTTTAAAGAGGTCTCATGTTCAGTGGAGTTGGTTATGATGAGGCCAGTGGGCTCTTATGCCCATCTGTCCATTTCTGTCACGATAGGACTATATGGCTGAGGTTGGAACAACGTCCTGGAAAAACTGGTAACCTTGGAGCTCCCTTCTGATTCAGACATTTCTCAGCTCTTATCTCTCTTTTACGCTTATTTGTCAGCTTAACTATTTGGAAACTAGTATATAGACTTTGTTCGTTATTGCAGCACATCGCTTTCTGTAAATTTATTGGGACTTCAGCCCATCTGTGGAGTTTTACAGCCATTGTGTTTCACTCTCACTCGCCCAGTCAAGGCTGGCCTGGTTTGCTACATGAGCACAGGTGGCCCTAAGGCTGCAGGGTAATTCCTGTGCAAGCACAGACTGTAACCTGCATCTCTGCATGTGGCGTGAGTGTTGAAGCAGAGGTTTCTCAAGAGTCCACACACAGCTAAGGCTATCAAAACAGCTCGACACATAATTTCAGAGGCTTTTCAGCAATATAGATCATTCAATTTATGGTCACTTCTGAGCCAACTCTTTATTCCCATACAATAAAAGCCTTTATTTTCACAAACTCTAGCAAATTACTACAAACTCCAGACAGGAAACTTTCTGGTCTACCACACGGTCCAGGGAAGCACTTTCTCTGTTTGCTGGGAAATTCACCCCTTACTTGGGGAGAAGGGGCTGACAGAGCTGGTGTCAGTAAAGAGGTAATTCTTCCATTACAAAGTAAATGGGCTCATTCCCACACACTGTGACTTCATAGCTGACCAATGGTACCTGGTTTCATTCGCAAGTTTCCAGTATCTCTGTCTCAAAAGGAATGCTGCACCTTTTGGTTGTCTCTGACGAGTAAAGATCCCCTTTTTGTTCCCCATTACTCTCGGTGGTGCTAAAAGAGATAAGCAAAAGTTGTTTCAGATGACTTCTGATGGGCAAAATTGGAGCCAAGCTGGAGCCAAGCTGGACACTAAACAGAAATATCCTCTTACAGTTTATGGTTGCTTGGTGAAATGGTATCTAATATGGCCACTTAATGGGCTAAAGTTTTATCTACTACTTCTCCCACAAAACACCTCAGCTCCCTGGTGTGTTAATTTCTCATCTGTTACAGGAAAAGGTCCAAAATTGTTTATCTCTTACTTGCAAAATTAGGTTTAAAATATTATGGGTAGCCAGCTGCCTGGAGACTGGAAGGGAACTGAGAAAAAGTTACCCTTGGAAAGACAACTCTCCTAATGGGAGCTAGCCTTCTGACCAGTCAAAGGTGCCTAGGTAGGATTTCATACAAGATTTCAAAGTCCTTCCAGGCAGACTTCCAGCCAAGTTCCCACTTCTGGTAGTTGGTCTGCCAGAGTTGAAGCTGGGAAGGGAACAACACCTTCTCTCCACCCGCTAGTGAAACCACAGCTTCTATGAAATGAAAAGGAAGTCTTTCCCACCAATAAGTTCAAGACCATAATTTCCTCCACGATAAGCAGATGCCAGGCACTGTGCCAAACACTTCATCAAATGGCATTCCTATATCAACCTGAAAGGTTGTAGGCATTTTCCCCACTTTACGGGTTTATGAAAAGGTTAGGTAACTTGTCCAAGGTCGCAAAGCTAATTTCTCACTACACAAAGCCGGTGCACCTATACATGAAACTAGATCGCCATCCAAGATATCTCCAAAAGTCATTAATCTTATTGGCCAAGAAGAATAGAGGCTCCTGTTCTCATTCTGCCTTCTGTTCACCTCTCCATTCTAATTCTCAATTCAACTCGAACCTTCCAAAAACCTGTCT
>NW_006441386.1:657590-698384 GCF_000325575.1 Pteropus alecto
TCCTGGTTTTCACTACCGCCAAATCCTCCCCACACCCACCGCCAGTGCTATCCTAAGTTTATCATATATAAAGAAACTAGTAACCTAGAGATGTAAAAAGAAATGAGAAACATTCATCTGGAACTTAACTGAAGTAGCTCTCATCTATCCCCGCTTGAGAAAGACTACAGATGGTATTCCCTTTGAAGACTTTTAAACGCTCCCACATTCGAAACACTTTGACACATCCCTGTATTCGATGAACCTGCCTTGTACAAGTGAATAATATAAACCAGACTGAACTGTCTTACGTTTCTCAGGTTTTGTACCCTACACTGGAATAATGAGCATATCTCACAAGTAAACCCAACATGAAGTCAACTTTTTCCTTACTACTGTGAAACAGACAAGGCAAGTTAGCCATTTTGCCTCAAAATGGTAGTCTCTCCCATTTGCTTATTTTTTTATTTTAATTTTCTTTTACCATAAAATGAGTTGGAAAGGAGGCAAGTGATGCTGTTTGCTAAATGCAACTTACTTTTCCTAGGAAATTCTCTATGTAACTTACAATGACTAAACAGCTTTCTCTCTCGTTTCCAGTGCTCTTACAACCAAATGTCCTGAACTGAAAGGCCAATGTGAAAAAATTAGAAATGGCACATTCCCCTCACCAAATTGCCACTTACACTGGTCAGTCATAAAATCAGCAAAATTCCAGATGAGCTCTCCAACCACATATTCTTTGCGTTTTTGATCCAGAACCACATGATACTGCTCTAGCAGATCTTTCTGGTACTCTTCACTGAACATCAGAGGTGGATCCTGGAATTCAAGGCAAAGAGAGAATTTAAGAGTCAGAACTGGCAGAATTGTAAATGTCAAATAAAAATAAAGATCCATGTGATGATGACCAAAATATCTGTCCTCAAGGTGGGCTGTAGTGACTGACTGCAGGACTCAGTCGTGCTGGTGTAGAGACACAGCCAGGGTAGGATGTAGCCCGGAGAAAAAAAACGTTTTAAACAACCTTAATTAGTCACTATTTATAAATATAATTTGATACTTGCTTTATCTTACTTTTCCATCTCTATTCGCCAGTGCGGTGAAGTAAAACTGTCTTTGAATTATAAATTTGAAGCTCAAGTTTTAAGTAGCCGCAAGTGTATAATTTGAGAACTAGTATGACTCAGATTTAACTCACCTCAGATTCATCTGTATCTGGTCTGGGTAAGTAGCTGCTGTTTAGCACATTCATTCATTCAACAAATAACTATTTCCTATCTGCTAATATGGCAGGCATTAGAGAGAGTGATAAACAAGAAAGATGAGTTTCCCTGCTCTCAGGCTTTATAATCTGGCAAGAAAGACACAACTTGTAAGTGTAATGAGAGTAAATAAAAAGAGTGCAAAGCAAGAGCCAGGGGGATGTTTAGCAGGAGGAGTTAATTGAGACAAGGAGCCACAGGAAGCTTTCCTGAGGAATTATTTAAGCTAAGACCTGCCAAGTGAGGAGAAGGCTATCCAAAACAAAAGCAGAAGGCCACATCTACGAATTCATCCAATATCTGGTGAGAAGTTCCTATGCAGCCTGTACTAGGATATAGTAATCTTTTATATTTTCCTGGGTCTGAGTTCTTGTTGTTGGGTGTGAGTTTCCAACACAAGGGAAATTGGGGGGAAGCTCAAGCCTTAGATGCTGAAGGATGCAGCATTCTGACCATCTGTGAGAGAACAAAACCCTCTTGGCTTTCTTTTCCAATGAGAGGGATTAAAATGCTATATAAGATGCACTGAAAATATAACTCTACAATTAAGCCATGTTTTGTTCCAGTTCCAAAGCTGATTTGGAGGACAGGGCAAAATGTAAATTTTCTTACTTGGTTTTAATGAAAATGACCTTGCATTGTCTAATATTAGTCAACGAATGGCTATTTAAATTTAAAACTAAATTAAAATAAATCATTCGGTCAAACTAGTTACATTTCAAGTACTCAAGAGCCACATGTGGCTAGTGGGTACCCTTTCGGAAAGCAGAAATACAGAACATTTCCATCAGTGCAAAAGATTCTATCAGACGGTGCTAACCTAGACTCTTTCAGAGTTTCTTAAAAATTCAGAGTTGGCTACACCTTTCCAAAGAGGGAGAACAAATGTGCATATAAAGCAGAAATACAGAACATTTCCATCAGTGCAAAAGATTCTATCAGACGGTGCTAACCTAGACTCTTTCAGAGTTTCTTAAAAATTCAGAGTTGGCTACACCTTTCCAAAGAGGGAGAACAAATGTGCATATACACTGTCTTCGTGAGCTATTTTTCCCCCTTTATTGGTTTGTACAAGTGACATTCTGTGTAAGCAAGATGAATTTAAGGGTGTGAACAGAATAATACAGTCCAAGTATCTAGCTGTTCAACATACAAAGGACAAGCATATTAAGAAATATGTGTTAACAAAGAATCCCAGTAGTTGTGACAGGCCAGTGTGAGTTGGCTGGAGTGGAGAAGGGTGCCTGGCTGTGGTTCGAGAATCCACATGAAGATATCCTCACAAGACAAAGCAGCATATCTTTGGTGAGGAAATGGACAAAACAATGAGAAAAAGGCTAGTGACAAAAACTTGCTCCAAGATTTCATCCATTCCCTTAACAAATATTGTTTAGCACCCGCTGTGTGCTGAACACTACTGACAGCTTAGAAAGCAACAATAAATAAGATGCATTCTCCCTCCTGGAGCCCACAGTCTGGTCAAGGAGAGAGCCAAAGAAATAATGACAGTACACAATGAGAAACACCGAGACAGAGACCAAGCAGAAGGGACAGTTTCCTCTGGCTGGGGCAGGTGGGGTAAACCTCACCAAAGAGGAAACGTCTAAGCTGAGACTTGAACACAGAATTAGAATCCATTGCTTGGCAATTATAGTACTAACAAGGGCATTCTAGGCAGAAGGAACAGCCAAAGCCAGAACAGGCACCATTGGGAATAGTAAAAACAGTCCAGTGTCAAAGGGTGAAGGCAGAGGAGGATGAAGACCTCAGAGAGGGCAGAGAACAAAGACGTTGACTGCCCTGACAAGGGATTAGGGCTTTGTCTTGTAGGCCAGGGGAAGCCAATGACCAGACTTCCAAGGTTTGGACTTGTTCAAAAGACTATTTGGAAAGCTAGTGGGAACAAGGAAACATGGCCAGTAAGGAGGCTGCCTCAAGCAAGTCACCCAAAGGCCTCGGTCCTGGGCAGCCATGAGTGCAGAGGGGCAGGCCAAGGTAAGCCTGAAGAACTGCGGGGAAGAGCATCAGGACAAGTAAGGGATGGGGAAGGAAGCACATTTCTAACCTGGGGCAATGAGTGACATCACTGCCTAAGAGAGTGAACAAAAAAAACCAGAACGTTCTATACTACTTACATGGTGAAGCCCTACAATGGTATCTGCTCCATACTCGCTCTGGATAATTGGCTTCCGATACTTTCTATACCAGTTCTCAAACTGGGTTGCCAGCTGCAGCTGAATCACCTCCAGGTGCCCAAAGTCATGATACCAAGAGAGGTAACTATTCACACAGATGATGTCCACATACGGTGCCTAGGACAAGAACATTAAAGCTTGTTCACGAAGCAGAAGACTGCATAATACAGTGTTAGGACTCTCATACCCGGGGGCTCTTCTGGCAGAGGAGGTAAGAAGGGAAGGTCGAAAAGAATTCAGACGCTTACATGTGCAGGAAATAAGTCAAAAAGTGACCTGAATGGAGCAAGTCTATAATTCTGAACTGATGCTCCTGACCTGGCTGTAGCTGGGCTCTTGTGAGGGCTATGAGAGGCAGAGCCGGCACCTGATGAGCTGAGCTGGCCTCAGTGGAAGCCCAGGGCCCATCCCGACTGGATTCTGTTCCTCTCCTGGTAGTGTTTCTGTCGCTGGTCTTCCCTCACCTGGCCCTGGAGAAATGTTCCCAGCTGAGGGGTAGATGCACTTTTTGTCTTTACAAAGAATCTCGATTCGCCATACCATGCCTGAACTAGTGTTGTGGGCCATCAGGTGGCTGGAAATTTCCCTACTACCAGAGTAGCCAAAATGATGGGGCAGGACTGCCGCAGGTCTAAACAATGCGGTAATTAGGACTGAGCGGCAAAGACTCGACAGCCCAATGTCCAGTCTCTAACATCACCTGAACACACGCCTGTCTCCAGAGCCTGCACTGGGACTGATGTGGTCTGTCTTTCCAAAGAGACTGTGGCCACTTTCCAAACTGCAGTGGTGGAAAACTGCAGACAGAAAGAGAAAGCTGGGGGAGGTACCTTTGGGTGGACAGATGCGCATGGATCACACATCCCACCAGATGAGGCCAGGAATAGGGTGCCCAGGCGCAGGCTTCCCGGTCCACGTGAAAGACTAGAACGGGAGGAGATGCCACTCGCGCCCCGAAAACACTCAGGGCTGCCTTGCACTACACGCGTTTTACCAGTCGTGATGCTTCTTTGAAGGGGGTATTCTCAAGAGATGGCAAAGGAGCGCCGGGGCTACAAATCTTTTTCCATGCATGTTAAAATGACAGTGTTCACAATCTGTATTTGTATACAGTGTTTTCTCATCCATTCTTTCTTTAGATGATTTCTCTTTCTGTAGCACTTTCCTCCTAAGTACTGGCCTTCAGCTTCCTAATGAAGGAACATTTTCGTGGTCCCGTTTTACAGCTCTAGTGCAACTGAACACATTGTTTCTGAGGGACTGCTGTGCCCACGGATGGTGAGGTCATGTGGTCCAGACAGCTGTGTGAGCCTCTCTCTCCAACTCTCAATCTGGATCTAGTCAGTGGTTCTCAAAGCTGGTTGATGATTAGAATCACTGAAGAGCTTTTTAATAACTCAGATTCCCACCCCGGACTGACTAAATCAGAATCTCAGAATCCAGAGATCTGGACTCTCAAAAAGCTTTCCTTAGTTGTTCTGACAATCAGCTCCCTTAAACTTTGCCATTTTATTATTTATAATAAACTGACGTGCATAAAATTAAACTGAGGCGTATAAAATATTGAGTGTGAACTGAGAATAAATTAAATCTCCTTGGATTTAGGAAGCCACACTGCCTTGTGAATAAGCAGGTAGTTAGTTATCTTTAACCCAAAGACCGTCTATGAATATGCTGGACTGGAGGCTTGTGGTTCTTTCCTCAGAGCTAGCCCCAGAGTTCCCCTCCTGCCGTGAGGCCCCACCCTGCGTCAGGAGGCTCATGCTGTACTATGTGTTCCCCAAATGCAGCAGGTCCAGCATCATAAGGCTCACAGCATACAGTGTGTTCCCCTATTAACGCAGGGCCCCACACTGTGTGCCCTAACGACCCGGGGCCCCGCATCAGAAGGTTTATACCGTACGTGGTGTTCATTGGAGCAAGCAGTAGAGAAGGACTAGAGAGGGCAGAGGAGAGGAGAACCGTGTGGGAACCTCCAGGCTCACCCCTCGGTCGACGTCATAGTCCATTCTGGTCACGAAGGTCACCGGCCGGGAGGGGTCCAAGGCTTTGGTATGGGCAATCAGTGTCCTGTCCACAGAGAGCAGAAGACAGCCTGCATCAGGCTGGGAAGAGTTCTCAGATACTCACCTCTCATCCTCTCCCTCCCATCTTCCCAAAACAAACAAAACAGCACTGCTCTCCTCCCTACCTCTAAGTGTATTTTAGGTAAATGAACATGTTCCTCCCGTCTTAGATCATGTTCCCTGACATCATTCTTTCTCCCTCCCAAATCCTACCCACGCCCACAGAGGGGGCCACCTTGCAGGGGCAAGCAGGCACACTAAGCCGAGGTCCTTGGGCTGGGTGCCGCCAAAAACCAGGTTCTGAATCTCTGAAAAAAGCTCTTGAAAATAGAAATGGATGGGGTGTGGATTAGGATAGATATTAATGAATAATTAGGGAGTGTGTGCTAGGAAGCCGGCTATGGGCTACATGCTGTGTGCTGGGCGCTCACCAGAGACTTTAACAGCTACATCTATAGCTTCATGGAGCACTGGGAAGTAGGGTACTTGCACGAACGTTACAAATTGCAATTACAAGTGGTAGCAGGAAAGAGGGTTCTGTGAGACAGTAACAGGTACAGAACTGAGACTGTCAGTGACAGACTCTCTGAAGAAATGGCATTTATGCTGAATCGCACTAACCAAGGAGGGGTGACAAGAAGAGACTCCCTAAAAAGAAGAAAAGACTTCCTGACAGAGCAAACTGTCTGCGGCTTCCCCCATGCAGGTCACCTTCAATCGCTGTTTAAGCCTATTTGTCTCTTCTCTTTCCTCACAGCTAGTTTTCTTTCCTTTACATCCTTTCCCCATAATTGCTCTTCTCATTTGAAGGCAGTAGTTTCCACAGGCCAGCACAGTACCCCTACTCTCAAGTCCCAAAACCACACTCTGAAATGGCCTGTTTGTCACCTGGGAAGCTTCGAAGCCTAGCTGAGCTCCTCCAGCCCAGGTAGCTCTAGCCATCTCCTGCGCTGTCCCTGCTGCTCCAGACATCATGCATCTCCCCTTCTCTCCGCCTCCCAAAAAGGCCCACCTGGAACCTCAGGCACCCACTCCTGGGAGCCTACATACACTTCACCCTCACAATAAAAACTGAACCACCAGGGGTGGCCCAGTGCACTCTGGAACTGCATGTTCGGAGTTGTCCTTTGCCCAGGTAGGTCACTCATCGGAGCCTTTCACAGATTTGACTCAGCCCAAAGCACTCCCTGAAACTAGGATGCAATGTCTGCCTCAGGGACTATTGTGATGACCTCTGCTGCCTCTGCAGCAAGTGAAATAACTCCCCTCTCCAGGCCAAGTGACACTTGCACAACTGTAAGAAAGAGAAGGAACCAAGGAACATCCCCAAGGCCAGGCCTCCGACTTTGGGAACACTGCCCCCAAGTGGTGTTTGTTTTCCTTGCAATGCGGCCTTTAGTGAATGGGACCATGAACTTCAGTGGCTTGGTCCTGTCCAACGATGTAACTTTACAATAGTTGGAATACACGTCACTGAAAAACCCGTTTTTGTAGATAAGCTGGTCTGATAAAGCCTAACTCCACTTTACACATAAACCAAAGCATTGCAGTGTTTTTTCGAAGTTTAATACACACTCTATTTCTCAGGAATGGAGATGCCATTAAAAGTGAGGGGAGATTATCCTCGGTTTTGTTTGGAACTTTATCTAGAGTGGTTGGCCATTTTGGAAATGTGCAGCACTGAAGGGACCACTGCCCATGGTACCAGTAGCAACGCAGCACTTTTGCAGCTTTTGTAGCTATGCTTTCAGGAGATTCCACATGTAGGTGCAAGCATCGGACCCCTTCAGTGGGTCTCTGGGGAGCCAGGCCCATGCATTCACGTGTTATTCTATAAATAACTCTCGTTTATATCACAGTTAGTTAGACCATGCCTAACTTTGTTTTTCATTTGAAGTTATGTGTATAAGTAGACTGGGTCAACTCTGGATTTCATTTCAGGTGTGAAAAGGGGACACTGGGTATCACTGAGTTGAAATCACAACTTGGGTGGGTAGGGATTTGCTCCCCTGAACTGACCAGGTATGGATACACTCTCTCAAGTGCGGGCTGGGAGCAGATGCTGACTCTCGCATAGCCCATGCCCAGGCTGAGCTGGGCCAAAGGTGAGGTCTCTCCTATGACTAAGCCTGGGGCAGGAGAGGGCACTCACTTGAAGTAGTAACCAGCAGGCTTCAGGAAGGAAGTGGGCTCATTGGCCACAGACCACATCACAACGGCTGGGTGATTCTTATCCCTGCGCACCAGCTCCTCCATCACCTCCAGGTGGTGCTGCAGAGACGAACTGCTGTAGCTCTCACTGTGAGGCAGGGTGAAGAAAGGCAGAATGTCATAGCCTACCAAGCTAGTCAGGCTGAGCAGTGTGGGCTCTGGGCACTCACTTCAGCGTGATGCCCACGCCAGGGCTCTCATCGATGACCACGATCCCATAGCGGTCACACAGCTGCATCACCTCCTCTGCATAGGGGTAGTGGCTGGTGCGGAAGGAGTTGGCACCAAGCCAGCGAAGCAAGTTGAAGTCCTTCATCAGCAGTGGCCAGTCAAAGCCCTTCCCTCGGATCTAAGAGATAGCAGAGTAGAATGACCCCCTGCCTCTGTCCGATGCACTTCCTTCTAGAGCTAGACCCTCAAGAGCCCTCTATCCAACCCAACCACAGGCCCCATCAGGTAGCGGTTTTGAGCAGTTGGCTTAACTACTCTGAGCTGCCCTCAACCGCTTCAGGGAGTATGAGGAAGATGAGAAATGTTCCCCACAGGGACCCAGGGACCCCCAACTCACATCTGCATCCTCATGCTTGTTGACCCCATGGAAATAGAAAGGTTTCCCATTAATGAGGAACTGGCTCTCTGTGAAAGCCACAGTGCGAATCCCCACAGGGAGAGTGTAGAAGTCAGACACAGGCCCAGCTGCCGTCTCTGCAGTCAGCCTCACCTAGAAAAGCCAAGCACTGGCATGAAGCGTTCTCGATGGCCCCACATCACCTGCCCATCAGCTGGAAGGCCCCTGGTAAACCACAGCGGCCCTCCTCTGGCACCGCAAGCAGAGATGCTGAAGTTACAGGCTTCTGGCATTAGCAAGGAGGAACCTTCACCCACCCTCCCCCTGGAGCCTGCTCTTCAAACTTGAGCCACCACACCGAAAGTTGAAAAAATCAGGTTGGGAACACTTCAATTCAAATGACTAGGAAGCTCAGAGGACCATGCCTGCCTGCCCACCTGTTCTGTAGCCCTGCTGAAGCCAGGTAAGGCTGCTGGATAGGGGCAAAAGGCCTCCCATAGCCTCGGTGCTAATCACCATTACCTCCAACGAGTACAGGTAGGCAGGGTGCTCATGCATCAGGTATGGCCACCAGAGATGGGCACTGGGCACCTGCAGCTGGCCCTGGCCCCCCATCCCCTGGGCCACGACTTTGCCTTCCTCATCCAGAAGATACACTTCCAGCTGGAAGTGTTCACTGCCCTGGACAAAAATCTGGTAATTCACCAGCCCTGTGGGAGACAAGGGAGATCAAACCAAAAAGGTGGTACATGTCCCGGGTTGTACAGATGAGAGTACCCTGCAGCCATCACTTTGAGGAGTCCACTTAGGCCCCGAGACCCCAGCCAACAACTGTTTATTTCTTGAGCTTGATCTGTGGTGAGGAGGGCTTGAGTGAGAGCAGCAGAGTGGAGACGGGACATGGGATCCCCATGTATCCTGAGCGATGTGATTTTAGGCGAGCTCTACGTTTCATTGGGCTTTATTTATTTCCTCACAAAATGAGGTCAGACCAGATGGGTATTTCTGAAGCCCTTGCCAGCTTTGACAGGCTGGATTTTAGTTTCTTAGGTAAATGGGAACCTGTGAGGGTTAAGAGAGGCTGGGAGAGCCTTTCTCCTGGGGCAACTTTCCAAACAGGGAACAGACCACTGTGGGCCTGGCTGAGGGCAGATCCTGCCAGGAGCCCTTACCAGTGTTTTGGTCCACGCTGGTGCCGATAGTGATATCATCAATGTAGGTGATGGGTGTGGTGTAGAGAAGCACAGGCCGGTGCAGTCCCGCATAGTTGAAGAAGTCAAAATTTATGTTCTGGACAAAGTAACCTTTGGGGTACCTAGGGTGAGAGGATAATGGCCAACTGGGGCCTCGCCCTGAGGACATCAACCTCACATCTGCTAAGGCTACTCTGGCCCTAGTGGGAAGACCACTGGGCAGGGTGGGGGTTGGGATGTGGGGGCAGGTGCTGCTCACCTGGAGGTATCTGTCTTGTAGACGATGGTCCCTGGTGGCAGGGTGTGGGGAGTGAGCGTGTTGTTGATGGCGATGGTAATGCGGCAGGAAGAGAGGGGCCCACTCTGGACCAGCTTACTGATGTCAGCCTCGAAGGGAAGATGGCCCCCCTCATGCTCTGCTACATGAACCCCATTCACCCACTGCAGACACAGGGAGATATGGGGAGGGGACAGCAAGCCAGAGCATGAGGAACAGGTGCTGCCATCTCAGGCACTCCATCACTGAGAGGTGTCTTCCCAGCTGCCACCTACCTCAGCAGCCTGATAATAGGAATGGAGCTCCAATGGAAATTAGGCAACCCTCCCCGACCCAGGGCACAGACCCCAGTGTGGGGAATGTGTATTCCCCCCACCCCACCCCACCCCCACCCACCCCAGGAGGCAAGCTGTCAGGGAATAGCTGGGAGCCAGAGAGCCCAAGGCAGCCCCAAGAGTGCTCAGCAGCTGCACCTGCCCACTCGCCCTGCCTGCTGCTTGCTGCACTGACCACAATGGCGTAGTACTGGGCGCTGCCAATCCTCAGGACCACTCTTGTGCCCAGGTCCTGAGTCCATCGCTGGGGCAGGGTTGCCTCCCGTTCATACCACACCCAGCCAACAAAGCCACGCAGTTGCCCATCCTGGCCCACATCGTTGAAGCTGGAGGGAACCGGCATGTCCAGGGTGGGGCCCGACTGGGGAAAGAAGGGTAGGGATCAGGTCCAGACCACCTAAGACCAGGGCCCAGGCAGCCCCCTTCCCTAGAAGCCAGATCCCCCAGCAACCCTGCCTTTAAGAAGGCCTCTCCCAGACCCTGGCATTCCGGGCCACACTACCACTGTTATTCTTTACCATCAAGTGACCTATGCCTTTTATGGAGCTCATCTAATTCTCACGACTCCATGCAGTAGACCTCAGGCACTCACTCATTCAATGGACAGTGTACAGTGAACACCTACGGTCCTGGTCTAGGTGCCAGGAATAAAACGGTGAACAGGCCTCTGCTGTCAGCTGATCAGCTCTGTGAGAAGTGTGGAGAGTGGCAGGGGACTATCTTAGGAGTCAGAGAAGGCCTTTTGGGGCCAGCACCCACGGAATACCGCCCCACAGACAATCCCTTGAACACCTCAGGTAGAAGGCAAGACAGGAGCAGGACAGGTGGCTCAGTGAGCCTGGCAGCAGCCTGGCTTTCCCACAGACATCTGATATTTGGCACGTGTGACCTCTGAGGAGAGGAGTATTTCATTTCCTCTGTCCTTCACAGCTGTATCTCCAGCATGACACAAGCCCTGCCACATAGTAGGAACTCAATAAATACTGACTAAACGGATGGATAACTTGCTGACGAGAGATCAACTGCTAGGACTGTTTGTGTCCAAGGGCTAGTGAGGCGAGTTCTTTCTGAAGGCAGCCAGCACCAAGCTCTCCACAAAAGGCGGTGAGCCCAGGGCCACAGTGCGGTCTGAATGAAGCAAGAAGGATCTGCAGAGACCAGACCCTAAGAGGAAGATGATCAAGTGACAGACGAAGGATGGCCGTGCACGGGCTGCTTTTGCTGAGGAAACTATGAGTGGCGCCCAGCCACTTCTTCTTCCCTTGATGAATGCTGGGAGGCAAAGCCCTAAAAACGAGCATGTCGAAAAGGTGAGCGCCATATGGGCACACAGGCCTGCCCTAGCCCCACTTCTCCATCGACCCAACCCAAGGTCAGCGGGGAGACCCGAGGTGGGATCCTTGGCTGGCTGGATTTTAAGCCCCGTCCTCTACCTGCACCTGGAACCCAAGGTCCTGCCTGCCAGGGCAGAACTGGTCCCAAGATGTCCAAAGCCCGTCCTCCTCCAGCTGCCCACCCTGCGGGATGCCATGGACCCTGCTCTGGCTCGGCCTCCCCTACTGGAGGGGCAGTGGGCGCCCGCCCCACACACCTTCGGTCCCAGAGCTGCCCTCCGTCCATGTGTCCTCCTTCAGAATCGTCAGACACCCTCTCCCACGCCTCCAAGATTGTTCGTTTTAACCGTCTGGACCGCAGCTCCGAGGTGAAGGGGAAGCATGCCCAAGCCTAGCTACAGGAGCTTCCCTGCCCCTGGAGCCCCCACCTCTCGCAGCGGCGTCCGGTACCACTGCTGCTCGAAGCCCTGGCGCCGGTTGTCGGAGAAGTCGGCGCGGAAGCTCCAAAGGCCATCCAGATCCTTGCGCTCCCGCGAAGCGCTCTCTCGGGGGTACAACATGCCCCCCTGCAGCGCCAGCCCGCAGCCCCAAAGAACCGGGCCAAGCACGGCCCAAGCCCTCGCCGGTCCCCGGACCATGGTTCCCGCGCGGCCGCCAGTCACTCGTCGCCGGGCTAAGAATGGTGGGGGAGGAGGGCCCAGCACCGTGTCCGGAGTCACGACCCACCCCTGAAGCCTCCGGCGCCATTTTGCTTTAAGGCGGGTTCCAGGCCTGGAGGAGTCGCTGTATGCGGGCGGAAGCGGAGGACGCGACCTGTCCTCCTCCCTGAGGGCGGCGGTGGGGGAAGGCCAGCGGGGAGCTCGAGGTTAGGACTTTGGGGAAAAGGGATCCCTGGCCCCCAACACCAACCACGAAGGGCTGAGTTTTCCGGCTCTGCGCCCTCCCCGCCTGCCCGCGGTGTCCCTTCCTCTCCCCGCCCTCACATTACTGACTGCTTCCCCTACTCAGGGAGGCCAGTTGGGGGCCGCAGGCCAGAGTGAGAATCCGGGAAATAGCGGGGTTCCAACCCTGTTATGGCGCGAATGATTCTGAGACCCATGGAGCCAATTGAGATGAATATGAGCCTTTATTAGCCGGCCGGCAAATGACTCTCTACCACGCAGGGTTAGAGGAGATCAGCCCCGAACTTCCTCAGGGGGGCAACTTATAAGGTCTCCTACTACATTTCTGAATGAATAGGTCACAAGAAGCAGAAGTTAGTCTTTAACCTTTTGTACACAGATAAAGGTATCCGGGGGAACTCTCAGCTCAAACAAGGCCTAATAGACAATTTTATCATCTTCACCTTGGAATGTTGCGCTTCTCCCTGGGGCTGGCGCCTGGAGATATCACCTCCCTGTAACTGATAACTGCTCTCCCTAGGGGCCGGCACCAGGAGATACTGCCTCCCTGAAACTAGAGAATTTCTACTTTTACATCTCCACCCCACGGCCCCCTCCGTTTCTTCAACGAGGCCAGCCTGAGACACCTTCGCTTGCTAATGCCTGCTGGACATCTAGTGAGCCCAGGCAAAGTCTTTATCCTGTCTAGTGGAAAACCTTCCCACAGAGAGACCTTTCCCGGGAACTAGGCCATAGGGTTGACCCTGAGATCACCTGGGCCCCAAATCCCTGCCTGGGACCCTGGGCTCCCTCTTGACACTGCAGGCACATAAAGGTGCAAGGAGAGGGGCTTATGGCCCCACTAACCTAACCTGGATACAACTCTTCTTGCAGTTACCTGATTTTTTAAATTATTATTTTTCACTTTTGCTCTGATTTCAAGCTCACCTAAGCAAGTTTCTTGTAGTGGACCTTGATACTGGGAACAGAGTCCCCAGGACAGTAAAAATAAAATATTCTAGGAACTGACAAGGTCTAAAGGCTTACAATATGAAAACAAGAAAGGATGCAAAAGTATATACTCTGTGATCCTAATATTGTTAAGATTATACACACACAAATATAAATATGTGAGATGCTATTATTGGTGTTATAGATTATTCTCATTTTGTTCCTCATACTTTTCTGATTTTTAAAAATCTTCTATGAAGAACGGCATTATTTTTATAATCAGAATCAAACCAACAGGTGTTTTTTAAAAGCAGCAAACAATCCTTTTTTCCACAGGAGGCCTACACACCACCGCTTGGGCTACCGCCATGTTTCTAATGATCTCTGAGACGTTCCAGCACATTTTGTGGCTACGCAACGACAATAGCCTTTGCCAACACTGCAATTAAGGGTGTGAGGTGAAGATGTGCTCATGTGGTTTTGAAGAAAGCAGACGTTGACCTCACCAAGAAGGCACGAGAGCTCACTAAGGATGAGGTGGAACGTGTAATCACCACTATGCAAAATCCACACCAGTACAAGATCCGAGACTGGTTCTGAAACAGACGGAAGGACGTGAAGGATGGGAACTACAGCCAGGTCCTGGCCAATGGTCTGGACAACAAACTCTGTGAAGACCCGCAACGACTGAAGAAAATTACACCATTTCTGGGGACTTCGAGGCCAGCACAGCAAGACCACCGGCCGCCGAGGCTGCACTGTGGGTGTGTCCAAGAAGAAATAAATCTGTAGGCTTTGTCTGATAATAAATAGTTTCTACACTTTAAAAAATCAAATGAAAATAAAAACAACAAACAATAAATTGATTTTTCATTTATCCACAAGTCTTTATTTAGTTAGTTCAAGGTGATTTTCCCTGAGGGATGGAGTGAAGAAATAGAATGGATTCACTATAAACAAGCTGATGAATTACTAAAAATCAAGTAGGTTAAGGTATGAGGAAACAATTGTATTCTTTTTTTAACTAGCCCGGGAACTTAAACTTTTGAACTTTCCAGTCCTGAGCCAATACTTGGATATACATCAAAAATCCAGATAACCCTTTGATTGCTCCCTAAAGGACTAGGAAAGAATATTCACATATCCAGACCAACATGTAGAAGACTACCATCTCAGGCCAATCCAAAGGCTAAGAATGGAGGGTTGAGTCTGCTAAAGAATGTGCTTTTCATTTTAAGAACTCTTAGCGTTTCTTTCTTCCTTGAAGCACTCTGGGTATTGCCTAGTAGTGTTTCTGGTTTGTAAATTTTAAGGCCCTTGATAGTTCTTTATACTTTGTTTCTAGCCAAAGCCTCCAGACTCTTTTTGAGTTTGTTTGACACTACCATCTAATGGGAAGGGGGAGAAGGAGAATAGAGAACTGATAAAACAGTTTCTGAACTTCTGAACCCGAAAAACAGATCCTGGTGGGTAAAGCCCATTAGCCAGTTTTCTTCCCCTACCTAAGTTGGCAGCCTTATACAAATATATGAATCTGGAAGTATAAATCTGGGAGTTGTCAGCACTGAGAATGGATGAAGTCACCAAAGGAATAAAGGCAGGTAGAAAATGGATCAAAAGATAATCCCTGAGACACCCCCCACCAAACATTATGAGTACACGAGATGAAGAGGAGGAATGAGCAGGTCCCTGTCTCCTTGAGGATAAATCCAAACTCCTTAGCATGCTTTGTCATGATCTGACCCATTCCTGGCTCCCATGTTCCTGCATGCCTCTGTGCTCGGCTAATGCTTTTACCTCTGCCTAGCAGCCCTTCCTCCTTGACTAGTTAACTCTTCCTCATCATTCTCATTCTTCGACATTCAGTTCAGACATCTTCATCTTTACATTCCTTGGCCCCCAAGTCGTCCCCCACCCCCCACCCGCCACACACTCTGAATTCACTAAGGAATTTGGCCCTTGGCTCAGGCCCCTTCTCCATCCCACTCACGTTCCTGTGAGTGGCCTTAGTTCCGTGACCTCCTTGACTTTTTCCCATGGATGCTCATTTACTAGACTACACTGTAGATTATTTCATTTTCCAAGACTCCACTACTTCTGAGATTTTTCCCAGCCTACAAGCTCCTATTTTCACATCTCCATTTACTCTAAACTTACATC
Source organism: Pteropus alecto (assembly GCF_000325575.1). Taxonomy (NCBI): domain Eukaryota; kingdom Metazoa; phylum Chordata; class Mammalia; order Chiroptera; family Pteropodidae; genus Pteropus; species Pteropus alecto. The sequence continues at coordinate 673,006 of NW_006441386.1, forward strand.
TTTATCAGACTAAAGCTCTCCATTTTTCTCTGAACGAAGCTGTCCTCTCCTGGTTTTTCTTCAAAGTCCTCTGAAGATCTTCACCAACACCTTGTGTCTCCGTGGGGTCAATCACCACTCCATAGCTTTTCTTCTGGAACATCTTCATACCTGCTTCCCCTTTTTTCTTTCTCACTTGTTGCCAGCACCCACCTTGGGGGATCTTCTCTTCCCCAGACCCCTCCCCTCCCAATGAGACTAGCTCTCTCTCTCTCTTGCTCCAAAATATGGGCGCACAAACTCTCTCTATTCTGACTCACCTGGCAGTAGCTCTGCAGAAGAAGAAAGAGAAACCGAGGTAACAAACGTGGGAAGTTACTGATTTCTAACTCTCATGGACAGTTCCTGCCTTTATTTTGAGTCTTTTCTCAAATATCTGTCAGACGACTTGCCTGATAGCCAGCAAATGATGTGTCCCCTTGACTTCCAGTGAACAGTTTGAAAATCTAAAGTGGCCTTGAGGGACTAATTCCTCCCTGGCCTGAAATAAGCCCCCCAGGGCATTTCCTCCTAACCTAAATTGCTAAATCCAATCTTTTTCATCTTCATTCTAGTTTATCTGGATAAGGCAATAGATACATGAACTCATCCTTAAAACTCAGCAGTATCTCAATACAGCCCATGACAATACCGACACTTCCTGACTGCCCTTCACTTGACCCATGGGATTCAGGAGGGCCGGACAGAGGATCAGGCAGGGTGTGCCTGAGAGAGACCCCCAAGACTCCAGAGTGATGGGGGACCAAGGAAAAGAATAAACCCTGTGTGGAGAGCTGACTTGAGTCAAAACGTCCCTGCTCAATCATTCCTTTCAGGACAAATGTGAGTTCCCTACAGAGGTGGATTAACGTTGAAGCTAAAAGTTTAAGTTTTAGGGCCCCTCACTTGCCAGAGCTCCTTCTATAGGCCCTAAGAGGGGTGCTAACAATTGTTCCTAAGAGGGATGCTAACAATCGCTCACATGGTACAGCAGATATCTCTGGTGCCCTATGTCCTGTCCCCTCAGCAGCCTCTGATTTCTGCCAGAGCGGAATTCCCTGAAAGTGCAATTACCAATGACCGATTCCATGAAAGCTTAGTCTCACTCCCTGCCACATCGTCCTACCCCAAGCAGGCTCTAAATTGCTAAATTCTGCTTCCGCAACAGAGTTGAGAAGTGGGGATGAAATGGGTATTAATAATCTGGAGACACCTCATCCATAGGGACACAGGAAACATCGGAGGAATGTTTCAGCCTTTCCATCTCTAGGAAGGCAACTCTGGGAGACATATACAGTCCAGGGGTGACCTTGATAGTGCACTTTGATATCGGTTTTCCTTTTTCTCTGTCTTACTCTTCCTGCTGCCATACTCCTAAAATGACTTCCCAAGTAAATGCCTGCATCTAATAGATCTGTGTCTTAGGATCTGCTTTCAAAAGAATCCAAGCGGAAGTAGCTCTAGAAAGCCACTCCTCAGGATGGACTCTGGAACTAGACAACCTTCTGGTCATTGAGCAAGGACTGGATTGTTGCTCTAATAAGTAGAGTGATAGCTCCTGGGGTGTTGTAGCATTATAATTACTAAGACTCTTACCTGTTGTGAATTGAGAGAAGGTACACATGCAAGGGGAAACCCTAGGTCATGTGATGATATAAAGAGAAGTCTCTGATCCAGAAAAGGCCCTCACCCAACCATGCTATCACCCTGATCTTGGACTTCTAGTCTTTAGAACTGCGAAAAATAGATTTGTTGTATAGAAGCTACCCAGTGTGTAGTATTTTTGGTACAGCATCCTCAACAGACTAAGACAGTCTAGCTAAAAGTTGGACGATATTGTTGATCTTTTCAAAGAACGAACTTTTTGTTTCATTGATTTTTTTCTCTTCAAATACCATTTTTTGGGTCACATGATTTAACTCATAATAGTAACCTTATTAAAAATAGGGTCCTTGCAGATGTAATTAGTTAAGATGAAGTCATCTGGATTAAGATGGGCCCTAAAGCTTTTCATCTTTTACCATTGAGTATGATATTTGCTGTGGGTTATTCATCTATGGCTTTTTATTATGTTTAATTAGTGTCCTTCTATTCCTAGTCTTGTTTTTATCATGAAAGTGTTAAATTTTGTCAAATGTTTTTTTCTGCATCAACGAAGATGATCATGTGATTTCCCTTTTCTTGTGTTTTTCTTTTCCTCTTCTTAATGTGGTATATTATATTGATTTTTGTATGTCAAATCATCTTGCATTTCAGAGGAAAATCCCATTTGCTCATGGTGTATGATCCTCTTATGAAGGGGAGTTAGCTATTAAGAGGTTTTTGTTAAACTAGTACATGAATGTTCTTAGCAGCTCTACTCACTTCCATCAACTGATTACTGGTTAAACAGCTGGTATATCCATTCAACGAAGTATTATTCAGCCTTTGAAAAGAAACGAACTTCTGATACATGCTACAAGATGAATGAACCTTGAAAACATTATGCTAAGTAAAAGAAGCCAAGCACAAAAAGCCACATATTATATGTATCCATTTACATGAAATGTCAAATAGATACGTCCATAGAAACAGAGAGATTAGTGGTTTCCAGGGGTTTGGGGGAGATCAGGTTGGTAGCTTGAAGGTGTGAAAGTTTGGGTTTAGCTGTTATAGGGAGGGGAAGGAAAGCTGAGCAATAACTGAAAAACTGAATGTTTGGCTGAGCTTATAGACCCAACCTTGAGCATTCAGATGGCTGCAGGAATTGGGAAGAGTTTGGGATTTAGAGCAAGTTGATGAGTTTGCAGAATTACTGTAGGCAATGTGGCGGCGGCTGCTGAGGCAGGGTAGGCTGGAAGAACCAGTAAACTTTCAAGAAAAGGAAGAAAGTGAGTCCCATAAATTCTAAGCAAACTAATGAGCATTCAGAACAGTGTATGGCACATGTAGATATACTCATTTGTTAAAAATAATAGTATTTTTATATCAGGTTTATTGAAGTATAATTCATATACCATGCAAAGACAATTCAATTGGGTATGAAGAGTCTTTTCCACAAATGGTACTAAAACGAAGGGATTTCCACACGGAAAAGAATGTAGCTGGATCCTTTCCTCACACCATATACAAAAATTAACTCAGACCTAGGGAGCATGAAGTAGTACCTAATTTCGGTTTTGATTTGCATTTTCCCAACAACTAAAGATGTTGAACATCTTTTCATGTACTTATTGGTCACTTGTACATTTGGAGAATACTTTGACCATTTTTAATCGGGCTGTCTTTTTATTGCGGCATTATAAAAGTTTATTTTATATTCTGGATACTAAACCCTTACCAGATGTATGACTTACAAACATTTTTCTCCCATTCTGCGGATGTCTTTTCATTTCCTTTGGAGCACAAAATTTCTTGCGGGTTTCCTTCTTGGGTGATGAAATATTCGAAAATTGATTGTGGTCATGATTGTACAACTCTGAACATACTAAAAACTATTAAACTGAACACCTTAAAAGAATTTGCTTTGTGGCATGTTTATTATATCTCAGTAAAGCTATTATTAAAGAATGAAACAATGAGTAAAAGGAATGGATAATGTGCATTTAGAAAATAAACTGGTAGGTACTGGGACCCAATACAGTTTCACTTCAATACAAATTCTATAAAACTAATAAAACTAAGTTCGGCGCTTTTTGGAAACTTTTGATAACATCCTTGATCTCTTTTGGACCTGGATAAGGTAATACTCTAACAGAGACTATTTGAATTTTAGCAAGATATTTGAAAAAGTCTTTTACGATTCGTTTTTGAAAAAAATGTAGAACGGATGACAGCATTACTCGGTAGAATCCTAGTTGGGTGAGTAAACATGTCCTTCAAATACCAATGAAAGGTAAGCTAGGAGAGTCTCATATTACATGCCATCAGCCTTCGGCCACAGCCTTTCTCTCAAAATTGTTTTTATTAGTGATTTCAAATGAGAAAAATAGATGAAATCCTGGACAAATTTTGCAGAAGTGAGAGAACCAAGCCAACTTTAACTGCATGAATTAATTACACAAAGGAAAATTTTAGTTTGCACTTTTTCAAAAAACTATGAGACATAGTTCCACAGTGCTCATGTAGAATATACCTCTGGAGTTTTGATGACTCGAAGTCTACCACCTTTGTGACTGCCACACATGTAGTGCAATCTCAGTGCTTCAATAGGGCATTACTCATCTTTTTGGGTACCATAAGCTACTAAACTAACAGCCATTGCTCCCTTCCTGTCTTCCTTAGTTATAGACCCTGATTTTGTTCAGAAGACAACAGGCTCAGTGAAGTGGGTCCTGCCCCAACACACAATGGATAATTAAAGTTTAGAATAAGAGCTAATAAGACAACCTCATTCCTTTTTGCCAGGCGCTTGCTTTTCAGCATCCCTTGCAGCCAAGAGTAAAAGATGCAAGAAAAAATAAAGAGAGAGAGAGATAGAGAGAAAGAGAGAGAAATTGGGATAAAAACTGTTAAGCAAACAGAAACCAGGACTTGGTGATTTGGGAAATTTTCAGCTTTGCAAAAATCCTAAAATTAGGAGATTCACTGTCAGGAAAGCATGCTTTAGAAAGCCTAGGGTATGGTTGGACAACCTTTTGCTAATGCCTGGAAAGGATCAAAAGGTCAGAATATTCTGTCGAGTGTGCTCTTTAAAAAGGGTTGGCACATGACTCATGGATGCCCTGAGATATCTCAGCAGAAACCAGAAATAGAGATGAAATTATCTAGTAAAGATCTGTGGAGGAACCTACTGTCTAATGAAGTGAACTCCTGTGACAAACACAGGAAACCCACAAAGTTCTTGAGAATGTTATACCAGCAAAATCACTACCAGCCTCGATTAAAAGGAATAGAGAGGAGAAAAATAAAGAAGGCTTTCAAAGTTCTTTCAGAATTCTACAGGCAGAAAACAGACCGATATGCCATTCAACTGTAAGCATGTACTATACTTTAGGAAGAAGAAACTGAGGGTAGTGGTGCAGGCCCAGAGGGCAGAGCCAAGAGCCACGGAGGATTATTCCTAGGCCATGAAATCTAATGGAGTTTTCCACATTGGATTCCAAAGTTGCTTGGAACCACTGACTCATTTTGTCCTTCCATTTTCTTCCTTTTTAAATTGAAATGTCTATAACTATTATCCTATGCCTAAACTAGCATTGTATTTGGGGAGTAATTTGTTTCTTGAGTTTATTATGTGTGAACTTACCACAATCATGAGTTTCATAGGCTCCTGGAGAATTTTGCCCCAGGATGAATTGTACCCAGTCTCACTCTATCGTACCTAATTTAGGTGATGAAATATGGGACGTTTGAACCGATGAGATTTTGATGAAATTTAGAACATGAGTTGATGCTGTAATGGGTTGAGACTTTGGGGGAACTTGGGATGGAGTGAGCGTATTTTGCATATGGGATGGATGTTCATCTTTGAGAGCCAAACAGCAGAATGTAATAGACTGAATAACCCTCCAAAGATGTCCATATCATAAACTTCCAAACTTGTGAATGTTATCTAACACAGTAAATGGAACTTTGTAGATGCGACTCAGTTAAGGATCTCGAGAGATTATCTTAGTGTATCCAGGTGCATCGAAAGTAACTACAAGAGTCCTTACAAGAGGCAGAAAAATCAGTCAGAAGATGTGACAACGAAAGCCCAGGGTCAGAGTCAGAGAGATTTGAAGATGTTACACTGCTGGCCTTGAAGATCGAAGAAGGGGCTACAAGCCAAGGAGTACAGGTACCTCTAGAAACTGGAAAAGGCAAGGAAACACACTCTCCTCCAGAGCCGCTGGAAGAAGCATTTCCTGCGGACACTTGTTTTGTCTCAGTCGAATCCATTTCAGACTTTTGACCTCAAGAATTATGTTGTATTAAGCCACCAAGTGTGTGGTAATTTGTTCTAGCAGCAATAGGAAACCAATATAAGGTTATACTGAGCCTTGGTGTAAAAAAATTTAAAGTAGACAAGAGACAAAGATTAGGCCAGTTGGTAGCAGAATAGAAACAGACATGGGCAGAGTCTGGAGAAAAGCCACATAAACTCTGCTCTCCCTGAGCTATGAGAGGCTCATTCCTTTTGTTCAGATCAGACCACATGTGGCCAGGACCACTCGTGGGAAGCACTGGGAGGCTGATTCTAGTTCAGGTTAATGGGGAACTTTTCATAGGATTGTCTGAAAGTAGAGTTCCCAATTAGATAGGAGTGTGCCCCATTGATGCAGGTGGTAGATCAGGCTTCGTTCCCTGTGTCACATGTATTACAATTACTGTTTTAATCCTATCGGCTGTTCAATGGACATTAAGTCCCTCCTTCATTTCTGAGACTAGATCTTAGGCATTCTCTGGATCAGCAATTCTGACGATAATGTGTACAAGAAGCACCAGGGAAGTTTGTTAAAATGCAGATTCCAAATCAGGGCAGCGTGGGACCCAGGGGAGGCTGACGTTGCTGATCTGCAGCAAGTTTAACCAAGTTCTAGAAGCCAGTGATTATCAAACTAGAGCACACATCAGCAACACCTGAAGGATTTGTTAAACCGGTTCCCTAGGCCCCACCCAGAACCTGATTTAGAACGTCTCAGTGGAGCCTGCGAGTTTCCATTTATAACAATTTATGACACTTATTCCAGGTAATAAGTGTCAGGAACCAAATTTTGAGAACCATTACTCTAGAACAGGGGTCCCCAACCCCTGGGTCGCAGACTGGTACCGGTTCGTGGCCTCTTAGGAACTGGGCCGCACAGCAGGAGGTAGGTTAACGGCTAGCATCACCACCTCAGCTCCAGCTCGGACCATCAGGCGATAGATTCCCACAGGAGCACAGCTCCCTGGTGTCAAAAAGGTTGGGGACTGCTGCTCTAGATTTTACCTGTGACCTGTAGCTCTAACCCTTTATGGATTTTAGTGTTGTGTCCCCACTGCTGAAGTTTTGCTTCTTTAGTCTTTTCACTGCTCCCAGAATCACTTGGGAGGGGTTATCGTTCTTGAGTTTAGCTTGTTTGTCTTTGTTGTTAATAAAGTGTAAATTTCAGACATTTCTTATCAGGACTTTGGTGAGGTTCCCGTAAAAGAGGTCTCTGCACCTCCACTGGCTCTGGGGACTCACTGCTAGTGAACACTTACTGTGTGCCAGGCCTGGCCTCAGGCCCCTTGCTGACTCAATGTGACAACCCCTCCTGTGTCTGTGATCCTCCATGGTTAGTGCCTGGGAATTAACTGCACATCACTCTCTAGGGTGGAGAAGGTGTCTTCTTAACCTGTGCATGAAGCTCGCCTAGGGCCGGACATCACACACCAAATATCTCATTCCCCTCAGGAGGGCAATGGTATGCTGTAGTTGTGCGTGACGGTCCAAGGAAGGGTGGGTTAAGCAAGGGCAGAATGGGAGCAGAGGAGCCTAGAGGGCACTGGAAGGAAGATGGACAGGGACTGACTGGGTTAACCAAACCCATCAGGTCCCACCAGGGCTCCAGGAAAGCCACTCCTGCCATGACACCCAGGCAAGTCACTGTGAAGCCGTGGAATGAGGGGGGGCGGGAGCGGGGGCCTGACCGGAGCAGAGGCTCTGACGAGATGGCTATGTTCTCTCCTCCCTTCCCCACCGGGGAGTTGCCATCCTTGCCGTCTCTCCACTTCCTTGATGACCTCCACTGCCCCTCAACGGACCCCCCAAAAGCCCACTGCTGAGAAAGACAGGCTAGGCAGGAAATGCAGCAGCCTCCTCTCGGGCCCACTTTATTTGAGAGCGGGATGGGGAGGAGGCTAGGCCTGTTGTGCCCGCAGCAGTGCTCGCACCTGGCCAATCTGCCAGTCGACACTGGAGCGGGCGGTGCCACCCAGGGCAGCATACTGCTCCACACTGTGCCCATAGTCCCACACACGGCTCACATCACCAGAGAACAGGTGGCTAGGGGAAAAAAGGAGATGGGCTAGGGCAGCCCAGCCACTCCGGCCTCAGGCGACCTAGCCTCGTCCCCTGGGAGGCAGGAGAGGGAGAAGAAGAGGGGCTGCACCTGATGGTCTGTAGCTCCTGCAGCGACAGCTGGTTGAGGGTGACCCCTTTAGTCTCAGCCAAGAACACAGCTTTCCCAGAGGCCTCGTGGGCTTGACGGAATGGCATCTACGGGCGCCAGGTGGAAGGCAGCGCTGACACAGGCTGCCTCTGCTCCCTGGTCTGCTCTGGGTGCCCGTGCCCTCCTTGACCACCCCTGGTGAAGAGTGGCGGGGGCGGCATCGCTGTTCCGTCACCCATCCACCCCAGGAGCCCCACACATACCCCTTTGCGGACCAGGTAGTAGGCGAGGTCAGTGGCCAGCATGTCAGGACTAAGAGCCCGCGCCATGTTCTCAGGGTGAATCTGGGGGCACAGGCATGGGAATGATAAGTCCCGGGGACCCTGGGGCCTGAAGGTGCCAGCCCCAGGCATATACCCTCAGTCAGGATGTCCCCTGCCTCGGAAAGATCCACTCTCTCCCACTCTGTTCTGCTCTCTCTGCTCTAGCTATCTTTTCAAAATTTTTAGGTGTGCTACTGGGGTTGCCTTTAACTTTTCAGAGTCCTTATCTTTAGCATGCATCAGAATCACCTGGAGGATTTACCAGAAATACAAATCGCTGTGCCCTACCCCTGGAATCTCTGATACGATAGGTCTAGAGCGAGGCCTAGGACCGACTACTACCAAGTTCTTAGGTGATGCTGATGCCGCTGGTCCCAGAAGCACACTTTGAGGACCACTGCTTTATAGACACACCCTGAACTATTTAGAGATGTAACGATATGAAGGTGGGGATTTCTATCAAAAAGGGTGGGGGGTGGGGGAGAGGGTGATAGTATGTAAAGATAGCTGCTGAAGCAAGAACGGCCATGAAGTGATTATTGTCAAAGCCGGGTGTTGGTATGTAGGGTTTGTCATGTAGTCACTCAGCTGTTGTATACTGAAACTTCCCCTAATAGAGGATTACAAAGGAAATCTAGTCAGGCCAGATGGTGGGACTCCTTGACTCTAACCCACTGCCATTCTATTGCAGCAGCCTGAATTTTGTCCTTTCACTGTTCCTTAAGGGAAGGAACAAGCACATACCCCTCTCCCTGCCCCAGGTCTTCTGGACCACCTCTCAAGATTACCCTCCTGGCATGCCCGCCCGAGTTTAGGGACCTTGGGGAGAAGAGGCATATCTTGCCTGCAGCGTAGAGATGACGCCAGTGGCCACCTGGAGGACGGCACTCATGGTATCTGACACTTCAAACACAGCTTCCTTATCCTCCTGGTAGGCACATGGCAGGATGTGAGGGCCCAGCGGCCACATCCCCCACCGGGGCACCCTCACTCCCTTCCACTGGGAACACTCAGCACCTTGCACACCCCTCACCGAGGGAGGAGAGAGAGCTCTCAGGGTAGTCAAGGGCCTGTAAGTGCCAGGGCCCTGTAACTAGCATGCGGTGCATATGCAGTTGGGTGCCCCCTGCCCCAGGTTTGCACCTGTAAGTCCTTGTTGTAGGTGCTTGGAAGTCCCTTGAGCGTCATCAGAAGCCCAGCACACTGAGGGTGGAGTGAGGATCAGGAGGCTGGACCTCGGAGCCCATCCTGGAAGTTCCCTCAGGACCCTCCAGGTCAGCCAGAGGCCCTGCCCCACTGCCTGCCCTTCTCACCCGTCCAAACACTCGCCCCGCCTTGCTCCGGATCAGCTCCAGGCTGTCTGGGTTTTTCTTCTGGGGCATCAGGCTGCTTCCAGTGCTGGAGACAGAGATGCTGGGGCTCAAGGGGCTCTCCTGCCCCTTGGCTGGTCTGATGACTAGGGTGAAGAGGAAGAAAGTCATGCTGGTGGGAGCAGAGCTGGGACAAGGCAGAGTGCCGCCTTACCTGTAGGCATCTGAGAGCTGCACAAAGCTGAATTCCTTGGTGCCGTAGAGGATGAGATCCTCAGCCATCCTGCTGAGATGGGTCATGCACAGCGAAGCCCAGAACAGGAACTCAGCTTGTGGGAGGAAAGGGAGAGCAGGCTCTCTGGTCACCAGGCCTCTCTTGCTCCTAACCCAGCCTAGAGAATCTCCAGGCAGACCATGAGGGTTGGGGGCTGGGGGGGAGGAAACTGGAGAGAAGCCAGGGCTGGCAAACAAAGGTGGGGAACAATCCAGAGAATAGGTGGGTTGGTCCCCAGGACTCACCCACAAAGTCTCGCTCACTGGTGGCATCCATGCTGTTGATACTGATGGCCCCGAAGTTCAGTTCTGGACGAAGGGGAAAAGTGGAAGGCAATAGGGCTGGGCTGGAGGGCAAGGAGGGGCCACTGCGACCAGGAATGAGGTTGCCCACCTACCTCCCCAGGGACCCCTTTCAGAGTGGAGGGAGGGAGAGGGTCTCTTGTACAGGACCCAGGAGGGAGGCGGAAACCCTGAGTCTACCCAGGGACATGCAATCCCACCACAGGCCTTCCCTTGTCTCTCTAACTTCAGTGTCCATAGGTAAGAAATGAAGGTGTCGCCCAGACCCTTGCCCTCTTTGCAAGACCCGGTGGGAGCTGATGGTGATATCCCAAAGAGCGGGGACTCACCTGCTTGGAGCAGCTCCCGATCCACACCCAGAGGATTGCCTGCAATGGCCCCACTGCAGGGACAGGGGATTCAGAGTGACCAGGGCTCCTGGCAAACACGCCCTGACACGTGCACGCATGCACACCCAGAGCTGAGCTCTGGTTGTCAGGGCTACAGCCCCGTCAGCTTGGTGTCTGACACTTGTCCCCATGTAGGGGACATAGCAGGCTGTGGGCAACTGGCTGGCTCTCTGGAGCTGCTCTGGAGAGCCCTGCCCTTGCTCTGACATACTTGCTAGCTTAGTTGTTCACATTTTAGAGAGAAATGTGAGTCCATGCAGGGTCCCTGGCTTTCTGTTCCTCTCTGTCCTTCCTGGCTCCTCTTCTGTCAACTCCCAAGGGCCATGCTAACTATGTGGCAGCACCTCTCTGCCTCCACCCTTGGCGTCCTGGGACCTAACTCACCTCCCTAGGGGCAGGATGTTGATCCGCTTCTGCACCTCCAGCAGCCTCTCAGAGTCTCTGGTCAGTGCCACGGCATGGCTGTGGGAGCCAGGGGTAAGGAAGGTCAGAGCAGCCTAGGGGCCCTCCCTTCCATCACGGTTCAAACTCACCTCAGGATCCAATGGCTCCAGCGGATGGGCTGAGCCCTCTGCAGGTGTGTGTACCCTGGGAAGAGGATGTCACGTTCCCTGTAGAGGAAGAGCAGGAGCGGGGGCCTGAGGGGCTCAAGAGGCTCAGGCGAGGCCTGCCTGTGACACCCAGACTCTGCAGGCCTGGGCCCTTCCAGGGAAAAGCACGGCAGCCTACAAAGGATCTGCCTGCATGAGCGACCGAGTGATCTCCTGGAGACAAACGTTGTAAGAAGGCCCCACAGCTCTGGTCAGAAGTGGGCCAGAGCTGTAGGGCCTCCTGGGGGCAAGGCTTGGATTACACCTTCAGCTTGGGTCTCTACAACTTGAAGCAAATCTCAGAAGAGTCCAGGGCAGGGGAGGAGGTGTACAGCCAGGGTACCACCTGGTGGTGGCAGCCATGTTTGTGAGCATGGGAGAAGCTCCCAAGGAACCCAGAAGACCTGGGAGCACTTCAAAGTAGGTAGGGCAGAGGTGCTGTGAGTGGTGGTTCTAATTTGTATTTTTAATAAACAGCTTTATTGAGATATGACTCACATACAATTCACCCATTTAAAGTATACACTTTAATGTCCAACCACCACCACATCAATTTTAGAACATTTCACTACCCTCAAAAAGAAACTGTATTCATCAGCAGTGCCTCCTCATTTCTCCCAGTCCCTACAAGGTGATACTGCTTGTTTCCCCCCAACTGGTGAGGCCTGTGAAACAGGGGTAACAGAGAATTGGGGAAGAGGAGGGATAAGCCCTGTCTCTGAAACCAAATACAGACATCTCAGCAGTCAAGGCACAGAAGCCAAAGCTTGAGATGAGGCTGTGGGGAGGGAGCCTTCGGCTCTGTTCTTTTCCAGCCATGCTGGGTGAGGATGAAGGACGTGGGGCACAGGCAGGCTGAAGAGTGACTCTGGCTGCCCCAGCACTGTCAGCCTCTTTCCTCAGGATTCAGGGCACCTGCCCAGTGCCTTACTTTCTTGTTTATGAATCTTCAAAAGGTGAGCTTGCCTGCTGTGCTAGGCTGGCATGGGGGTAGGAAACACTGCAATAAATGCCCTGCTCCCGGCTGCTCTGCCTCACTCAGTCCAGGAGTTCTGGGATCCCCTGGACCCTAGGGCCTGGCTCCCTTACTCTCTGCATCCCTGCCACTTAGGTCTGCTATTCAAACTATCTCAGGAGAGAAGAGATTCTGGCTGCCCTCATGCCCCTCTCTGCCACCTGGGTGTCCCCAGGAGACTCACGCCTCTGCCCGATCCACCATGGTTCTGATGAGCTCCCAGAGGAGAGCAGAGAGTGTCGAGCAGTTCTGCCGCATCCACAGCCTGAGATCTGTGACCACCTGTGGGGGGGAGGAGGTGGCACTCAGGGAGACAGATGTGTGGCTTCTCTGGGGAGCTGGGACCTCTACAGAACTCAAACTCTGTTGTCTGAGCTCCCCAAGGTTGGGAAGCACAGGGTGGGGGGCAGAGGGGCTGGTGGCACCTGGTCATTCCGACTTCGTCCTGTGTGCAGTTTCCCTGCTGTTTCACCAATGAGCTCCTAGAGGTGGAGGGAGGCATGGGTCAGGGTCTGCTGCTCACTCATGGCCCAGTGGGGCCTGCCCAGGTAAATGTGCTTCCTCCGCACCCTATATCCCACCCCCCCCGCCATATCCCGGGGCCTTGGTCTTGGTCTCGCCCAAGTCTCTGCCATCTCTGCTGAGGCCTCCTGTTCTGAATTCCCACCTGTACCTCATCCAATGACAAAGGGAACAGAATAATTGTTGCTTATGCTCAAAGTGGCCCAGGGAAAGGCAGAGAGAGGAGGCCAGAGAGGTGGGAGACGGTTGTACCTTCAGACGCCGCTCATTGGCCGTATGGATGTCCTCATCATTGGGGTTCAGTTTGAAGGTGCCCTGGGCCCACTCCTCAGCTACCTATAGCAAATGGCAGCGACTCGGGGGTCAGGCAGGCGGGCATCATCGGCCAAGAGGGCCCAGCCCTGTTCCCACTCTCACCCTGACCACTGACTGTTCCTGTATTGGAGCTGAGTCCTGGGAGCGCTCCACAGGAAGGATCTGTGTGCTCCCACCCCCCAGGGAGCATCTCAGGCCCAATGCACCTTTGCCCATGAGCCATGAGGCCATGGGGTATCAAAGGGTGACAAGAGACAGTGAGCACAGCACATGGGTAAAGGGCATCTCTCTAGGTGTATAATCATAAAAACTGAGGAGCTTGGGATGATACCGTAATCTGCACTCGGAGATTTGGTGGGAGCCAGGGCCATAGGGAGGGGCTCTTGGGTGGGCCTTGGGGCGTGGGGAGTACCTTGTCCAGGCCATGGAGTATCTGGTCCATCTCAACCTTGGTGAGGAGCCCTGCTTTCTCCAGGCCTCGGCTATAGGCCTTGCTGCCCTGCACATCCACTTCCCACAGGTGTCGGTCGTAGGTGATAGACGAGTTGAACTTCTCCATGATGGGGTCCACTGCACCCACAAACCGGCCACCCCACAGCTTCCCACTCTGGCCAGGAGAGCAGGAGCTATTAATACCCTTTTCCCCATCGAGAACAGTGCCTCTTACAAAGGGCCCTCAGGAGAGTTATCAAGTGAGATGGCGGTGGGAGCCAGCAGGCAGGATTATTCTCACTGGACAGATAAGGAAACTAAGGCTCAGAGAGAGTCAGGAACTTGTCCAAAGTCACTCAGGGAGTTACTGTGGGAATGTGGCTGTGCACTGAAGTTAGGGCTCTTTCTCACCACATGAGACTGCTCCAGGGAAATGGTGGCAGGGTACAAGACACTCCCGAGACCACGGCAAAACTTCTGGGGCCTTTCCTGCCACTGACCAACGTGAGAAGTCACTCTGGAATCCAGAGTTTGAATCCAGCTCCGATGCACCAATGATAACAGTAGTAATACTGGCGCAACACACGCTGAATTCTCACTGTTTGCCAGGCACCATTCTAATTGCTCGCCATGCACTGACAGCAACCCTCTGAAGTGGGTACCGATACCATTCCGCTACAGAGAAGGGGAAACCGAGGCACAGAGCAGTTATGCGGTTTGTCCTCACTGGGGGTCGGGGGTGGGGGGATAGAGCCAGGTCTGCAGCCCAGCAGTCTGAAGTCACAGCCCACGGTCTGAACCCCACATCCTGTCAGGACATCTCTGCCAGCTCTCCTGACCTGGACTTTTGCTGTAGAGGCAGGCAAGGAGGCACCTGAGGGGCCCAATCAGGCTCGAGTTATCTGCATGTCCCATACTTGGGGCAGGGCCTAGGTCTCAACACCCACCACATTTTTGAAAAGCGCCCCTGACACACCCATTATCACTGGCCTTACAGGAGGTCACTAGCTGACCCTCTGCCCCCCAGGAGCCGAGGGCAGAGGAATGGGATAGAGACATGTCTGCTTTGAAAGAGGGCACAGGCCAGGGCATAGGACAGATGCGGGGTGGTGAAGAACACTTGAAAATCAGTCCGAGGGCCCAGAGTGCCAAGGATCAGAGGAGAGCGTGCCGGGATGGAGGTGTGCATAATACTTCACTGGCATCTTTTCTGTGGAGTGGGGTTTAAGTGGCCACTGGGGATACGTCCTCTTCTGTTCCCCTGTAATGTCCCGGGCCTCTGTTAGTCACCTGACCATGGGCATGTTATATAATCTCTCTAAGCCTCGGGGTTGATGAATTTTGATAATATTTGCCAAGTGCACACATAGCACAGTGCCTGGCACTCAATAAGGACTCAGTAAATTCTAGGTATTACTAAGGAAAAGGCCGAAGACTGCCGAGGCCAGGGTGTGCCTTAGCTTGGCTTCTATGTGCACCATGGGGCCTCTACCATGCTCTGGCCCCAAGCTCTGAGCTGACCCCTCAGTTGCCTTGGCCAACAGAGGACTCTGCCCTGCAGAAACAGCCCCCGCTCCTTTCAATCTGGGACTGCCCTTTACTTCTCTGCTGCCCCAGCAAGCCTAGATCTCCAGCAAAGCACTACTTGGGGCCCCAGTTCTGACTACTGGGGTCAGGGGGCCAGGGCCAGCCAGCAAAGATGGAGAGCAGCCTGCCCCTCAACCAGAGGTCTGGCACTGCCTCTGGCAGGCCCCTAGACCCCCTGCCTGGGTCATTAGTAATAACAACTACTTAACAAGAGAAGCTGCAGCCAAGCTAATTAGTGCCAGCCCACAGACGGCCTGGGGCACACAGAGGTCACCTGGTGCCCTGGTCTCCTAAAAGCAGCCCATTCTGTCTTGGGGCCAAGCTTCCACCCCACTGGCAGGCTTCAAAGGGCCCCAGGAAGACGTCAGAGTGAGATGCCACCACCTGGGCACTGAGGAGAAAGGGAGGTCCAATGTGGTGGGAGAGGGCACTGGTCCAAACCAGGGCACAACTGGGCCAGAAC
Source organism: Pteropus alecto (assembly GCF_000325575.1). Taxonomy (NCBI): domain Eukaryota; kingdom Metazoa; phylum Chordata; class Mammalia; order Chiroptera; family Pteropodidae; genus Pteropus; species Pteropus alecto. The sequence continues at coordinate 688,582 of NW_006441386.1, forward strand.
AATTCCTTTGGGGCCGAGACCAGGGGCACTGGGTTGGGCTGCGATGAATGAACAGCCAATTTGAGCATGCACAAGGGAAATTCCTATGTTGTTACTGTTAGTATCATTAGCCACCATTTGTTGAACATATTGCTTGGCCCTGTGTTCGGCATTCTATATGTGGGGTTCCACCCTCCTATAAGGTGGGCACTGTCACCCCTATTTTACAAATGAGAGGTTCAGGGAGATCGAGTGACTGCTTCAGAAACCAAGTCTGCTTGGCTCCAAAGTCCAGGCCCTGCTCCCAGCCCACCACCATGACCCAGAAGCTAGCAGCACAGGCATTCTTATCCCAGTTACTCAGATGAACAGACTGAGGCCCAGGAGGAAGTGAATTGCCAGCTAATGAGGGCCCTAAACACTGGAGTCAAGACCTCCTGCTTCTCAGGCCCACTGAGATCAAGCAAACAGCCCCTTTTACCCAAAGGATTCAAAGCCGTGACCTCATGATCCAGTACCTGACAGAGGGAGGCAGACAGCTATTATTACCCCCATTTGCCAGAAAAATCAACTGAGGCCCAAGGAAAGGAACTTGTGCCTCAGACTCCTGCCACTCAGTGGTCAGGAAGAGAACCGAGGGGTGTCGTCCCCTCCCCCCCACCCCGCCAATGAAGAGAGACCAGTGAGACAGGAAGCTTCTGGGCACTGAGGCCACTGGGGCTGCAGGGCACAGCCCTCTACCTCCTGGCTCTTTCTACCTGCCAGAGTCATGTGGACTCTGCTACACGGGGACAATTGCTGCAGCAGGAAGTCTGGTCAGGACCACCTTCCCAGCAGTGTGCTTTGGTGGGTTTGCCACACTGACCGCCTGAGGAGTGGTGGGAGAGGGACAAAGGCCTCTCCCGGGTTCCGGCAGGTGCGCCAGGGAGTGCCCACCGCCTGGAGACTGGAAGGGTAATTATCAGGAGGGCTGCCGGAGGCAGGTCTGGCAGCAGGGGATCCCCACGAGTCCCGACCCTGGCTGACTCCCAGGGTGCCCCTTCCCCTTCTTTGAAGGCTCGGAGGACCGGGGTCCCTGAGGTCCCACTTACCTCCGATGCCATGTTGGGTGGTTCCTCGTGGTCCAGGAGCTTCGAGCCTCCCGGTCTGGAAGACAAGACCTGGCTGACGACCTCCTCGGCCCCCAGGCGCAGTCCCTGGGGCGGGGCCAGCTTCGGGCTCCAGCATCGCGCTTGGCCGAGTGCAGCAGGTGGCGAGGCGGACGTGGGCAGCGCCTCGGTCCTTGGTGTCCTCCGCTCCCGCCCGTCCCCCACATTCGGCCACCGCGTCCTCACCTCCGCCTGGCCTCTCGGTTTGCCTTTGGCCTGCCAGTCCGCAGGCTTTTCTGGCCCCGAGTGCGTCAGCAGCAGCCGCGACCCGTCCCCGCCTCCTGGCCCCGGCGGCACCAATCCCGGGAGGCCGGGCGAGGTGGGCTTTGCTTCCGCCCTTCAATCCCGGCTGTGGGCGGGGTCGTCACGAGTCCCGTTTTGGGCAAAGCAACCCCAGAGCGTGTGTAGGAAATATTCTAGGGCACTGGAGATACTGGCTAGGGGTAGAGGCGAAGACGCCGGGCCGGGCCGGGCCGGGCCTGGCGGAGCCCACAAGATACATAATGTGAAATGGCATGCCGATCGTACAGAGTTATGTGCTAGGTACAGTTAGATACTGAAGAAAAAGAAATCGGCATAAGAAATGACGCCTGCCTCAAGAAGCTTTAACAAAGCACCGACAAGGTGTGCGCGGGGGGAGGAGGGGCCAAGGAGTCACAGAGGGTAGTGCAGAGCAGAGCGGGTGTCTGTCTTGGTTACTCAGGGAAGATTTCCTTGACATGATTAACTAATTATTCAACAAAAATAACAGTCTGGGTTCTAGGCACCGCGGGTACAGCCTGTAACTCCTGCCCTGGAAGGGCTTTTAGTGATGTTCCCTGAGTTGGATCTTGGAAAATAAGAAGGAGTTAGCTCAGTGAATATGACAACATTCTCAGCAGGGGGAGCAGCCTGGGCAAAGGCCTGGAGGCCAGAATGTAAATGGTCTGCTTGGCAAACAGGAAACCATCTGAGTGGCTATAACAAAGGGTCAGGGCTTGAAGATGGGAGTGGGGAGAAGAGGTGGGGCAAGATTGTGAAGGGCTTTGAATGTCAAGGGAGAGAATTTGGTGTGGGACCTGTGGGTCAGAGAGACCAATGACTGGGATGCTTTGTGGGTTGAAGGTTTTAGACCTCACTCAGGAGTGGAGTTCCTAGAATGGATCAAGACTTCTCAAAGAGTCTTCCCTATGCCTGCAATGTCCTTCCCTCACTGTCTGTCTTGCTATCTCCCACTTCTCCATCAGTATTCTAGCCAAGCATCATCAGAATCAGGAAGATCCTCAGCTGATCCTGGTGGATCCTGGATCCAGGTGCTCCTGAGGGATCCTGACCATAGGAGCATCTAGCAGTCTTTCCCTGAATTGGGAACTCTATAGCTGTGGCTTCTGAGTCTTCTCCCCCACTGAAATGTGAGTTCGTTGGAAGCAAGACTTCATCCATTTTACCTCTGTGCCTCCCAGCAGACCACTAGGTGGACAGGAAAACCCATGAGATCAACTATGAGCCATCTGGTCCTGAAAACTGAGAGAGCACATGGCAGGTCCCTAGGATCTACCTGTTAGTGTCTGAAGCGCCTGACATCCGTTCCTGGGAAGCCAAGTGTGAAAGCCACTGGCAGTCTGCAAAAGGAAGTCACATTCCTGAATATCCAGCAACATACTGGAGCCAAACACTTTGGCAAAAGAATTGAGACTTGAAAAGGAGTTAGGGAAGATATTTGAGGGCAGGGCTGTAACTACAATAACTAACGTGGGTAACTCATCAGGTTCCAGGCTCTGCACTAAAGACTTCACATGACTAATCTCATTTCATCTTCACAACAATCCTGTTTACAGATGAAGAAACTTAAGCTGCAAGGGGTAGGGATTATAGGATGTGCCCATGGGCATACAGTTAGAAGGGTACAGTTTGGCTGCCCAAACTGTACCATATGACAGAAGAGAGACTGTCACCCCAGGTTTGCTTGTTGCAAATAGCAAGCTTGGCCTGTGCGGAGGCCACTGCAAGGTTGGGAAAGGGGACTTGGGAACAGGAGGAAGACAAGGAGGCAGTGTAAAGGCTTGTGAAGAAAAATATCCAGACAAATCAAAGGAGTCTGCAGCTAAGGCCCTGAAAATAGACACTAAAGTGGACATAAACCTTGATACTGAGGAAACATCTTTAGCATTAATGACTCATGGTAGCTGAGTAGCCAAGGTCGCTCTGCAAAAGCTGAAACCCTTGAGCAAAACTTCCGGGAGGCTAAGAGAGGCTTGGAGACGTATGCGTGCCAGTGGCCAGTCTGTCACCAGTGCAGGGAAGATGGGCAGGAGGAATGGGTCATCGCAACCACCAGGAGGCCACCCTCTGCTATCAGTAGTCCATAGAGAGGTCAGAAAAACGGCTTCGAAGGGTGACTATCTCAGGCCTTCAAGAGGTAATACTCAGCTCATACAACAGTTTAGCTGTTCCTGCTGCAAGTGGAGGTTTAGGTAGATCCTACGTTTTGTGGGAGCATGACTGGAAGGAAGACTGAGCTTTGGGCCAGCAGTTGCAGACGCCGCATTCTCAGGGACCTCTTTGATCACCATCAGACCCAGTTCCTGTTTACACTGCAAGGATGGGGCTGTTGGGTTTTGGGGATGGCGTGAGTCTATTGCCAAGCAACTGCTAGGGTTGTCTGAATCTTATAATGCAACAGAAATGATAGCTGGGATTGGATCAAATTCTCAAGCCTTATTAAATGACAGGTGCCCAAATTCATTATTAGGAGACCCAGACTATAAGAAATGCTAAGGAAGTTCTTCAAACTGAAGGGAAATGGCATCAGGTGGAAGCTTGGGTCCATGGGGAAGGAATGTTTAGAATTTTTTCTCTCTTCTTAATTTCTTTAAAGACAAATAACTTTTTAAACTAAAACTGGCCTTTTGAGCCACGCTTCTCTTGCTCAGGCCCGCTTCCACTTCTGGAAGTGTACTTTCCCTTCTAATAAAGCTTTTCTTTTCTGCTGGGGCGGGGGGGGGGGGGGGGGAAAGATAAACTAAAACTGACAACAATGTATTGTTTAGTTTTATAACAAGTGGAGGAGGCTACTAATGGAATTATACTGCTATAAAGTTCTTAGACTATATATGGAGAGGTATAATATTAATTCAGGGAAAACTGGGATAAGGGAAGGATTCATATTGTAATGTTTAGAGCAACCACCAAAAAAAGTACATCTAAAAACCTAATGGAGAACATGAAATAAATTTAAAAATATTCTCAATCCAAAAGAAGTCAGGAATAAAGGACACGAGTACTGATAGAAAAAAATAACAAGATGATAGACAAACGACTACAGTTGACCCTTGAACAATACAGGGGTCAGAGGAGTCGACCTCCACACAGTTCAAAATCCATGTACGATTTTTGACTCCCCAAAAACTTAACTACTAATAGCTTACTGTTGACCGGAAGCCTTACTGATAGCATAAACAGTCAATTAACACATATTTTGTATGTTGTATATTGTAGTCTTACGATAAAGTAAGCTAGAGAAAAGGTAATGTTATTAAGAAAATCATTAAAAAGAAAAAATACATTTACAGAACTATATGTATTTATTGAAAACATCTGCATATAAGTAGAGCCACACAGTTCAAACCAGTGTTGCTAAAAGGGTCAACTGTATATCAGTAATTACACTAAATGTAAATGGATTAAACACTCCAATTAAGGCAGAGATTGTCAGAATGCATTAAAAAAGTAGAGTCCAACTCAATGCTGTCTAAAAAAAATTACTTAATATACAAAGACGAGTTAAAAGTAAAGGGGTAAAAAGATATAATATGTAAACACTAATCATAAAAAATCTGTAATGGACAAACTCATATCAGACAATGTAAACTTTAAGGCAAGAAATATTACCAGAGATAAAGAGGATTATTATATAATGATAAAAGGGTCAAGTAATCATTAAGTGCTGACAATCCTAAATGAGTATGCTCCTAATGACACAGTTTCAAAATATATGAAGCAAAGATTTAACAGAACTAAAGGGTAAATAAATAATCCAAAATTACAATTGTCGATTTTAACATCCTATTTCTGTAATGACAGAACCAGTACAGAAAAAGTCAGGAAAGATATGGAAGATCTAAGTAAGATCATTCTCCAACTTGACTTAATTGATATTCAATAAATTCTATAAAAATGCCACCCAAAACAGCAAAATAAATTTTTGGTGCCCTTTGCAAGCAGCAGATAATGATAATTTTTGTTTTTAAAAGTGACCCATAAAAATGTTTTACAGTATGAATATATACCATGGAACATAACTCAGTGATAAAAAGAAATGAAGTACTGATACGTACAACAACTTGGCTGAATAGCTACAAAATTTTGTGCTTAGTGGGGAAAAATAGCGAAACCCTAAAGAATCAATCAGTATTGATTCTACTAATACAGCATTTTTTAAATGACAAAATTTTAAAACTGGAGGACAGAGCAGTAGTAGCGGAGGCATTTATAAAAGGACATTATGTGATGTTGGAACTGTTCAATATTTTGACCATGATGATAGACACATAAACCTACACAGGTGATTAAATTACATAGAACTTAATATGTATGTAGACACACATAAAAAGAGAACAAGTAAAATGGGGAAATCTGAATAAGATCAATCAATTGTATCAATGTCAGTATCCTGTTTGTGATATCATACTATAGCTTTCCAAAATGTTACCACTGGAGGAAACTGAGTAGAGAGTAAAGGGATGTCTCTGTGTTATTCCCTTCAACTGGGGTTTATTTTAAAATGCCACAAAGACAACGAAAAGGAGTGAAGTGGGTAAGATAGATTTGTAAAATATCAATAGCTGTCGAAGTGGGTATGCCTGAATCTTTCCAAGTGTTTAAAAATGTTCATAGTCCCACTGTTAAAACCCTAATGAACCTGGATGTGTGTGTGTGTGTGTGTGTGTGTGTGTGTGTGTGTGTGTGTGATGTATGTATCAGCATTGTTGAGGTATAATTGAAATACAATAATATACAATTATTTAAAGTGTACAATTTGATATATTTTGACATATACATACACCCATGAAACCACAGCATAATCAAGATAGCGAATGTATCTATCATACCCAAAAGAATCCTCGTGCTTCTTCATAATTCCTTCCTCCTGCTTCTCTCCATCCATCCCCAAGGAAGCACTGAAATGCTTCTTATAACCATAGATTAGTTTGTGTTGCATTTATTTCTATCTATATAGATATAGTTATAGTTAGAGTATATATATTTATACATACATATACATTCATCTGGCTTTTCTCACTCAGCATAATTATTTTGAGATTTATCCTTTTTATTACATGTTTCAATAGTTTATTCCTTTTTATCAACAGGTAGTATTCCATTGTGTGGATGTCCCACATTTTTTTATCCCACTGCCTATCGATGGATATTTGAGTTGCTTCCCATTTTTGGTTATTACAAATAAAACATGTATCTACAAGTCTTTCTATGGACATATGCTTTCATTTCCCTGAGGTGAATACTAGGAGTAGAATGGCCGGATCATATGGGAAGTGCATGTTTGTCTTTTTAGGAAATTACTGAAGAGTATTCCAAAGTGGTACAATTTTACTTTTCCCACCAGAAGTATAGAAGAGTTCCAGTTCTGTACATTCTTGTCAACATTTAGAATGGTCAGTCTTTTTAACTTATTCACTCTTATAGGTACATAATTGTATCTCATTATTGTTTTAATTTGCATTCCTCTAATGACTAATGCTGAGCATCTTTTCATGTGGTTATTTGCCATCCATGTATCTTCTTTGATGAGGTGTCTGTTCCAATTGTTTGCCCTTTTAAAATTGGGTTGTTTGCTTATTCTTGTGTTTTCAGAGTTCCTTATATATTCTGAATGTGTCTTTCATTCAGATATATGCTTTGCAAACATTTTCACCCAGTCTGTGGATTGTCTTTCTGATTTCTCATATAAAGATATCAGTCATTGGATTTAGGACCCACCCTTATTCAGTATGACCTAATTTTAACTTGAGCACAATGCAAAGACCCTAAACAATATCCATTAAACAATAACTCCCCTTTGCCCACTGCCCCCAGCCACAAGTAATCACCAGTCTACTTTCTATATACATGAATCTTACTATTTTATATATCTCATAAAAGTGAAATAATATATTATTTTTCAATTGGTGACTGGCTTATTTCACTTAGCATAATGTCCTCGAGGTTCATTCATATTGTATGATGTGCCAGGAGTTCCTTTCTTTTGAAGGCTACATATTATTCCATTATAATAATTAATTTTGTGTGCCAGCTGGTCTGGGCTAAGGGATGCCCAGATAGCTGGTAAAACATTATTTCTGGGTGTATCTGTGAGGGTATTTCCAGAAGAAATTAGCATTTGAATTGGTGAATTGAATGAGTAAAGCAGCCCTCCCCAATGTGGATGGGTATCATTCAATCTGTTGAGTGCCTAAATAGGACAAAAAGTTGGAGGAAGGCTGAATTTGCTCTTGCTTTGCTTGAGCTGAGAAAGCTGTCTTCTCTTAGCACTCCCGGTTCTCAGGATTTTGGATTCAGACTGGGACTTACATCATCAGGGAGCAAGCTAAGAACAAGTGGCTAATAAGATCATTACCAAATGTCACATGACAATCAATTGTCTTTTTTCGAGTCCATGTGTTAAAAAACAAAAGTTGGACAAGGAGTCTTGAGGCCTGGGGGTTGTTGTATTCTCATATGCTGAATTAAGATCGACTGTACATAGAGCTGAGAGTGCAGAAGCCAGCTTGAAGGAATGCTGCATGGGCTGGCAAGAGACCCAATTCTATTAATTATGAATAAAGACACTTGTTAGTGACCCAGGCTGGGCAGAGGCCTTACCACTGGCAGCACTTTAGTAGGGTTCAAGCAGCACTTAGTATACTGGAGTATGCTTCATGACACACTCTGAGAGTCAGAGGTTCCAGGGGTTGAACCTTAGACTTATTCTTTTGGTGTGATTGCAGGTAAGGGACTTAATCCTTCGGAAATTCAGTTAAAAAAAAAAAAGATAATGATACCCATGCATTGGGCATTGAGGGAGGAAGAAATTGTGTATGTCCTATATCTGATTTGTATTAAGTAGTCAATAAATGGTAGTTACTATTATTAAAAAATGAAGCCTTAGTGGACCAGGATGATGCTAGTTTGAAATAGTACTTAGGACTACTATTTATACAGTGCTTTTATGTGCAAAGTGTTTTATGTGTATAATCAGTTATTTATTGCTGCAGAAAAAAACATCCAAAATTGTAAAACAGCTGCCGTAATTATTGTTATCTTTGATCATTCTGGAGGTTGAATGTGTTCAGCTAGGAAGTTCTGGCTTAGGGTTTCTCATGCAGTTGCTGTCAGGCACTGGCTAGGGCTGGGGTCATTTCAAAGGCTTCCTCATTCACATGTCTGATGCCTATGCTGGGAAGACTCAACTGGCGGAGGCTGCAACAGTCCGTATAACTGTGTGGCTGCTATTTGTGGTTCTTCTAGCATGATGGTTTGAAGGTAGCTAGACTTCTTACAGGGTACCTCAGGGCTTCAAAGACCTATGTCAAAATGGAGAAAGAGAAAAGAGACATACACACAGAGAGAAAGATTACACTAGATGGGAGCTGTATTGCCTTTTCTACCCCAGCCTCAGTAGTCATGAAGTGTCACTTCCCCCGCCTTCTGTTCATTAGAAGTAAATCACTAAGGGTGGTCATCTTCAAGGAATGGGAGATTAGCTCCCCACTCGAGGGAAGAGTGTCAAAGAATTTGCAGGCGTGTTTTATTTTATTTATTTATTTATTTAAATTTTATTTTCCCCCCATTTAACATTTATTTATTTATGGTTACATTGGTTAACGATATCCAGTAAGTTTCATCTGTACACTTTAACAGTAAGGCATATATATATATTTACACCGTATGTCCACCTCCCATAATTAGATTTCTTTCTGTCACCACATATGTGACCCCATCTACTTCCCTCCACCCCCCACACCCTACCCTCTGGTAATTACTAGTCTATAATCCATGTCCATAAGTCTCTGTTTGTTTGTCCTGTCCCTTTGTTGCTTTCAGGTTTATATCTTACATATAAGTGACATCATGTGATTTTCAACTTTTTCTGTCTCGATTATTTCACTTAGCATGATTATCTCGAGGTTCATCCATATTGTCACAAATGGCAGTATTTCATCTCTTCTTTTTTTATTTTTTATTTTTTAATTTTTTAATTTTTTTTAAATGCCAGCTTTTTTTTTTTATATACTATATCTACATAATTTTTTTAAACATTTTATTTTTTTATTTTCCCCCTCCCTCCTCCCTCTGGTAACCACTTGTCCATTGTCCATGTCCATGAGTCTCTGTTCATTTGTCCTGTTCATTTGTTGCTTTTAGGTTTATTTCGCACATATGTGATATCATGAGATTTTTCAGCCTTTTCTGTCTGGCTTATTTCACTTAGTATGATTATTTCAAGGTTCATCCATGTTGTTGCAAATGGCAGTATTTCATCTCTTCTTAAAGCTGAGTAATATTGTATATATGTACCACAGCTTCTTTATTCAGTCTTCTATCATAGGACACTTCGGTTGCTTCCATGTCCTGGCCACCGTGAATAATGCTACTGTGAACATTGGTGTGCAAATATCTTTTTGGATATATGTTGTG
>NW_006441386.1:698697-700257 GCF_000325575.1 Pteropus alecto
AAAAAGAAAATATATGCCATTCTAAGCTAGGGATGAGGTTATGGTGTGTTGGGCCAGGATGATAAGAAAAGCAGATGTTTAGTAAATAAAAGTTTGCCCTGCCATATAGGCAGGTCAAAAGAGGCCATCTTTGATAATCTTCTATTGTGGGCAAGGCCCCTAATTCTAGTTCTTCTAGGTAGTTATGGGAGGGGCAGAAGTTTCTCTTGAACCCTGGCTGAAATTGCCTTTAGCTCAAAAGAATCTGCATACTACAGAGGCACATTTTGGGGTGGCTCATTCTGAATGTCTACAGCGACTGCATTTAATAATAACCGTGTTGCATATTTGAAAGTTGCTAAGAGAGTAAATCTTAAAAGTTCTCAACACACACAAAAAAATCTGTGTGGTAATGGATGTTTAACTAGACTTATTTTGGTGACCATTTTACTATGTGTTTGTGTGTATGTATATATATGTTAATCATTTATACATTTATCAAATCACTGTTCTATACCTGAAACTAATATTGTGCTGGCTGGAAAATTACTGCTTGGCTATCGCCCATGGGAACATAGGCTATCACCCATGGGAACATAACATTCTAACAATAAGCTTTCTGCTTCTGTACCCCTGCTTGCACACCTGACTTGTGGGTTGACAGGTAGTGAATAGGAGAAAAATAGACCTTTGTGTTTAAGACAGAATGAGGAATGGGATTTAGGGCTTAAATACCCTGTACCTCTACATTTGGGTTCTGCGTACCCCTGGCAGACCCAGCTGGCTGAATAAAGAGCGTGTTTCCTATAACTCACTGATTTCTGGTGGTCCGTGTGTCTTTCGGGGGCTGGCAGCTACAACATTTGGAGGCCCCAGAGAGATCTCAGGGAGTGGCCCTGGAATGTAAGACTGGACCGGCCTCCGAAGCGGTTGCTGTCCCTGTTACGAATTCAAAGGGGTGGCCAACCTGAGATGTTCCAGGGCCCTTGAATGCTGTAACAGGTCAGTATAATCATCAAGGACGCAACCTTTAGGACACACTCTTTGTTCCTGGTCCCAATGGGAATCTGGAATCCCCGAGGCCTCGGTGTCTGGATAAAAGGTACCTTCCTGTTTCTGTTGACCGGTCAGTGGGGGTCCGTGGAGAGACTGGATGCAGTCATATCTCCCGGACCATGGCCAGGCCGCAGGACGCCGCCTCCTGTGCCCTGTTGTCGGGTTCTGTTTATTGTCTCTGGTCTTGTCTAGGTTGTAGGTGGTGGACTTCTCTGGTCCACCTACACCCCAGTAATTGTTCTTGTCTGAGTGTCTGTTTTGTGTTTTCTGCGCAAGCGATGGGGGGAAGCCCTAGTTCACAGAAGACACCCTTGGGTTGTCTCCTGCAACATTTCAAAGAAGGATTTGTAGATGGAGCTGACTATGGCATAAAGTTTTCTCTGGGCAGACTAAAAGCATCGTGTAAATTTGAGTGGCTGTCTTTTGATGTAAACTAGTCTCCCGAGGATTCTTTTGACAGGGGTTTAGTGAGGAATGTTTGGAAGATTGTCATGGGAGACCTGGGCTATCCCGATCAGTTTCCCT
>NW_006441386.1:703678-717149 GCF_000325575.1 Pteropus alecto
TCAGTGAGTTCTGGTGGTCTGTGTGTCTTTCAGGGGCTGGCAGCTACAACATCATGTTGTGGCGCGATCAATGTTGCTGTGGCGCGATCAATTCTAAGACCCACAGAGCCAATTGAGATGAATTATTGTAATAGCCTGCTGAAATGTGAAAGGGTTAAAGGATAATTAAAAACTGAAACTGGACAAAGGAAGTCTATACCTTAGGCCTAGTTTCTGGAACCCCTAACTGCATTCTGTTAATCATGAAACTTGTAACAATGAGCTCATACGCCAACTGCCAATTTTAGCCTGTGTAACCCTGCTTGCTTGCGTGGCATGAAAAATAATCAATTGTATATAAGCTGAAAATTACTGTTTGGCTATCGCCCATGGGAACATAGGCTATCACCCATGGGAACATAACATTCTAACAATAAGCTTTCTGCTTCTGTACTCCCACTTGCACAACCGACCTGTGGGTTGACAGGTAGTGAATAGGAGAAAAATAGCCCTTTGTGTTTAAGACAGAATGAGGAATGGGATTTAAAAACCCTGTACCTCTACATTTGGGGGCTGCTTAATTTGGGGTCTGTGTACCCCTGGCAGACATAGCTGGCTGAATAAAGAGCATATTTCTTATAACTCACTGATTTCTGGTGGTCTGTGTGTCTTTTGGGGGCTGGCGGCTACAACAGCGTGTTTAGGGTGTCATGGCTGTAGACTAGTTTCATTCTTTTGCAGGTGGCTTTTCAGTTTTCCCAGAACCATTTATTGAAGAGGCTTTCCTTTCTCCACTGTCTGTTTTTGAATCTTTTGTCGAAAATTATTTGCCCATATAAATATGGGTTTACTTCTAGAATCTCGATTCTGTTCCGCTGGTCTGTGTGGCAGATGTGTTTTAAAACCACTGCATGTCTATTATCATGTTTAATCTTCTTAAGAGGTAGACACAGTTATCACTATTTTACAGATAAAGAAATTTAGAAGATTAGATGCTTAGAGAAGATTAATCAACTTGCCTAAGGTTATAAAATTAGTAGGTGGTAGAGACAGGATCCAAACAAAGGCCAGCAGTCTGGCCCCAGAAATTGTGTTCTTAATCTCGATGCTATAACATTTATGCTAGACAAAGAGAATAAAATATGTAGGACATTTGTTTATATTCTCTCTTATGTGGAGTTCACTATGTGCCAGGCACTGCTCAAAGCACTTTTTAAGGAATTATGTGAGTTAAGTGGGAGAAGCACATGGTAGAGGCCCCAGGAGTCAGGCCTGGGCTGACTGGGCTAGGAGTTGGGAAGTAGTCCCACCAAGGACCAAGGAATCTCTAGGAAAAAGCTCCATCCCAAGAAGCTCCCTCCTGCTGTAGGAGGAGGCAGAGCTGTGCCTGTCATTTTAATTATCCCCTCACCTGGTTCCATAGACTTCAGCAGCCAGGGAATGAAAATAAACTAAAGAAGCCCAAAGCATCTGCAACAATGGTGTCAGAAAGTAGGCATGCCTCAGGACCTAGGAACAGCAGCAGCCTGCCCTGCTGTAGCAATATAGCAGCCATCACTGTAATGTAGGGAGGAGGCAAAAGAATTAAAAATGTTAATCAAGCCACATTCAGAGACTACAGTATGCTGATCAGCCCTGCAGCCAGACCAGAAGGACACCTTCAGAACAAAGGAAGATTTCTGCTGGATTACTAACAACCCATTCTCCATACTTGAGAAGGGGAAACAGGAACCAAGAGTCATTCCCTATGGCTAAAATCTTGGGGAACTTATGGATTAAAGGCTGGAAACTGCCAGCAGGCCTTTTGCTCTACATCTTCTTACCTTTTCATGCTACATACTCTTCCCCTTCCTCCCTGTATGTTCATATCAAAGGAAATGGCAACCAAAGAATGAAATATAAACTGAGTTCCCTGAACGCTCAGGGTCCCTCTCAGTGCTTTTCCTCTGTCTCTCACTGTCTCTCTCACTCTCTGCCTCTGAGAGGAGACCACGCACTGTCTGTGGAGTGTTATCCCTTTTCTAATAAACTTTCCTTTTGACTCTAACTTTGGCGTGTGTGTTGAATTCTTTCTACACTCTCCGCCAAAGGACTCTCTTCTCTCTTGGTGCAGGGCTTGGTCTCCTCCCACCAACTTAGGGAAATTTGCCCCATCCTGCATCAACTGCAGAGAGGTCAGTGGCAACCACCAGAGGCCTAGAGCTCTGGGTGTGCTCATGCATGTGTGTGCTCAGGAGACCTTGAGACAACCTGGATTTATCAAGAAGCCATTTGAGTTATTCAGCTTCCTGCAGAAAAGGGGCAGAGCTGGAGAATCAGACTTTTGTAATTGTGGACAGTGAATACATAGGAGGACGGTCTGCATGAAACAAAAGATTTGCATGGGAGTGTATTCATTTTCTATTACTGCTGTAACAAATTACCACACAAAACCCCACAAATTTATTATCTCATGACTATATACGTTAGAAGTCCTACATGGGTCTTACTGGGCTAAAATTAAGGTGATGGCAGGGCAGCAGTCTTTTGGAGGCTCCAGTGCCTTTTCTAGTGTTTGGAGGCCACCTACACCCCTTGGCTCATGGCTCCCTTCCTCCTTCTTCAAAGCCTGCAATATTGCATCTCTCTGACCATTCTTCCATAATAACGCCTGGCTCTGACATCAGCTGGGGAAGATTCTCCTCTTTTAAGGACCCGTGCGATTAGATAGGACCTGACCAAATGATTCAGGATAATCTCCCCATCTTGAAGTCCATAACCTTAATCGCATCTGTAAAGTCCCGTTGGCCATGTATGGTAACATATCCAAAGGTTCTGGAGAACTAGGATGTGGACATCTTTGGGAAACCATTGTTCTGCCTACTATATGAAGAGACTCCAGGAAAATACCCCTGAATAGGGATGACCACTCATTCCCACTCCTACCACCAAGCCCTGCACTGCCAGATAACACATTTTCTTACTAACTGAAAGCCTCTAACTCAACCCATGTCAATTGTTCCGAGGTAAGGCGAATAATGAAAGGCTCCGTGATTTTCCCAAGAAGACGGACAGTATTCCTGAAGTGGAAACTAGATGATATGCACATACCACCTTATACTTAAAGCTTCTTTATTCAAAATCTTATTTCTTTGCTTTAGATATATAGGAAGATAATAGTTAACATTTTCCCCCCATGCTTCCCATTTGCCAAGTACTATTCTAAGCACAACTCTGTAAGGGAGGTACTGCTATTATTGTTTTACAGATGAGTTAATCAAGATCCAGAAAGATTAAGACACTTGCCTGAGGCCACACAGCTAATGATAGAGCCTGTACTTAATTCAGGCTGTCTAGCTACAAGAGCCCACATCTGTAACCACCACACTTGATTTCCTCATTCCACTATGTCCTCAGGAATATAATCCATGAATGGAAGTCTCCAAGAGTCTACAATTCCTACTCTTGGGGTGATAAAAAACAGATCACAAACTGATTCTACTTTGCTGGTGTTTCCTTCAGGGCCTTGATCATAAGCAAACTTTCTGTGTCCAACCTTATTGCTACCATGAGGATCTAGGGCTGTTCAGACAATAGAAGATGCCCACTTTCAGCTGAGGGCTGAGTGTTATACAGGATTTATTTGCCTCAAAGAGTGCAAAGTTTGCCTGGCCTCTCTTCCCTGAAATTTTCACCTTGGTGCATCAAAATAACTGAGGAAGGGTTTAATGCAGAACAGGGAGGCACCCCTAATGTTAGCAGCCCCTAAAACTGAGAGGGGTAAAGTTGGGGTGGTGCTGGCACACATGAGTGTTGAAGCTGACCAGAAGTGAGAGACCTGGCTCTTCCACTGCCTAACTCCTCTCTGAGCTTCACTTTCCTCTCTGTGAAATGGGCTAATCATAGTGTTTAACTCCTCGAACTCTTGAGAGAAGTAAATGAGATCATGCTAATACAGTGCTTGGCACACATTCTCATGGGGACTTTGTGAGGATTAAATGAATACAAACATGTGAAGAGCTTACATCAACTCTCTGACGCCTGGTAAGGACCAGGTAAGTCTTACTCTTCTAGACTCTCCCTGGGTGACTTAACTTTAAAGGCTTCATTTCTACTTCAAAAGCTCTAACTGCTGATTTTCTTCTGAGCTCTGGACTTAATACCTTCAGTGTTCGATAGGACTTTCCACTTGGAAGACATACAAGGTTTGCTCATACTCTGGACCTTTGTGTATATTTGATACCTCTGCCTAAAAAACAGGCTATTAAGAACGAAAAAAAAGCCATTTACTAGGTTCGTGTGCTTTGTGTGTCAATCTCAAGTTAGGAAAGCTGCAGGGAGTTGAATTAGAGACTTGGGCCAGGCCAGGTAAGAGTTTCAGCACTTGACTGGCCCAGCTTTGTTGGCTCGGTTATCTTGTCCTGCATGATCCTTCTGGACAGCCTTTTCCTGGGAGAGGGCTTCACTCCTGACCACTCAGTTTCCCCTAGGGGATAAGTTGGGTGACTGCATACAGCCCCCAAGGGCTTAGGGTGGCCTCTCTTGGAGAACCTGGAGCTCAGCCATTTTATCATGGGGCCCTCAAAGGCACTAGCCTAGCTTCCCTAAAACTTTGTTCTTGTGTGCTCCTCCCCACACCCAGCTCAAACACCCCTGGCTTTGTGATGCCTCTCCACCTCATTAGTCATTTCCTCCTCTGCTCCATGGCATCTAAACATAGTATATTGTGGTTATTGATGTCCAGAGCTGGTTCCTCAGCTAGGCTGTCAGCTTGTCAGGCACACCAGAAGTTACTCAAGTCTTAGGCAGTATGTCTCTAAACAATTAGCATGTCTGAGGAAATGCTGGCTGGAATTAAGGTAGAGTCGAAGAGAGAAGCATTTCATCTTGTTACAGAATCACAGGCTGTCTGACTGTAAAGTGTGCACCATTAACTGTTAATATCATGGAATAACAAAGCCCTTAGTAAGGGCCTTGCAAAGAGAATGAGTTTAGCAAATAACTGATAGAACTATAAAAAAAGAAAAAAATAGCAATTGACTCATCATCTAAAGACACCTGCCACTATCAACATTTTGGTACATTTCCTGCCAGTCTTTAGGAAATACTTCAGACATACCCAAAAATCCAGAAGATAATAAACATCTATCTCCCACCCCTATTTTTTTAAAAGACATAAAATGTAGATTAGGCGGCTTTACCTCCCAAACCTTTAGGTATTTCTTCCCTATGCATTATTTTTCCTTAGATTAGGGTCACACCACATCATTTTCTATCTTTAAAAATCTATATCAAGAGCATTTCCCCAATATACCAAATATGCCGCATGACTTCTCACGGCTGCATGTTATATTGCATGACTGAAACGAAAACATCACAACACACCCATCTTTTTAAAGCGCCTGATAATTCTTCGATAAATTTCTAGAAAGGACTGTGCCTGATGTTAAGGCTCTTTTATGCATACGTTTTTGGCCAAATAGCTCTCAAGGCAGAATGAAAACAGGGAAAAGGGAGTTTGAGACTTTTCCCTTCCCTTTTTAATACGTTTTATTGAATTATAACATACATACAGGAAAGTGGACATAAATGTATAGCTCACTGAATTTTCAGAAACTTAACACACCACGTCCCCAACACCCAGATCACGCAATAGAACATTTCCGGAAGCCCAGATCCACCTCACTCCCTCACCATCGCTACTCTCCAAGGGGTGGGATTTTAACGTCGCAAAGGACTACTAACACGATGATGTCTTTGGAATCTTAGTTTAATAATACTTTGGTATAACCTAGACCACGAAAACATGAGCTAAGTTCCATCTGCAAACGCTTAAAAAGCTAAAATCCGGCTGGGTGAACAGCAGCCAGGCCTAACAGCGTAGGCAGCCGCCTCCACCGCTGTAGCGCGAGGTCCGCCAGGCTCCCGACGTGCAGCGCGGCAATCCCGGCGTGCACCGCGGCGCCAGAGTCGGTGATCCAGCACTCGGCGCGGATGCCAAGAGTAGCGGCAGTGGCGGCGGGGCTTGTTTGTGTGTGTGTGTGTTTGTGTTGGCGGCCGGAGACGACGAGGCGGGTTCGGCATGGAAGTGTAAGCTGCGCAAGGCGTATCCCCGTCTTTGGGTGGAGATTCACAGCTGGGGACGGCTAGGTCTTGGGACCCGAGAGGCGCGGGCACTGGTCGCAAAGGCGTGTGGGGAGGAAGACGCGGAAGAAAGACTCTCGCTCTGCTCGACTCAGCCTCCGCCCGCGCTCCCAGCAGGTGCCTGGGACCGGGGCCGAGTATGTTTCAGTGTGTCTGCTTCCTTCTTCATTCATTTACTAGCATTTCCTAGGTCTCTGTGGGGAGCCGTGCCAGGTATCCGAGCAGAGACTTAGAAGGTATAAATCCTTGAGTCCGCCCTGGAAGTACCTGGAGGAGAGATGGATAAACTTTGCCTGGGGCAGTGGGCTCGTGGGGAGCCCTAATTTGGAAGAGGTGCTGTCCGAGTTGATGTGGAGCAGTTAGCCCTGTGAAGACAGAGGCGGGTTTTCTGGGAAGAAGGTGTTTGTGCCTGGATTGTGACCACCAAAACAACACGTGTGTGTGTGTGTGTGTGTCTGGGAAGTATCAGCCGTTCAACAGTTTAACTAACTTCACCTGGTCTTTTGCATGTTTGTCCATTGTACTGCATTCCAATGGAAGTGTTTTTCATCTACTCCGCCCGTGGGTTTTTACATGGTTGACATTAATTCGTAGGCGTATCTGTATTGTGTTATCTTTGGCACTGATTATTTAATTATTTAATACATTTTTCTTTACGTTATTTTGCCACCTGTGTGATGATTATACGTACTAAAAAAGACTTAAAAAATAAAAAAAACCCCGCAATATGTATATATACCCAAAGTGAAAGCTTCATGAAACGATACTTATTGTATGCCGTACACCCTGATTTTGTCTTGTCAGATCTACTCAAAAAGAGTCAGGAGGCTTTGGCTAGAAATAAATGATGAAAATTTATTCCAGGATCTTAGGATTTGCAAACCATAAACACAACAGGGTAATTTTCTGAAGGAGGAAGAAAAGTACATTCTTGAGAAGAATCAGTTCTGCATTCTTAGCCCCTAGATTGGTCCAAGATGGTTTTCATCAGATGTCCAATAGTATTCATCAGATGTTCAGTGGTGTAGACAATGGACCATTTTCTTTTTGAGGTCATTCACATGGTTAATTGATGGTTTGATGTATGTCCAGACATTAACACATAACACAGTGATGTACATCCAGGTATTAATGTAGGACTGGAAAGTTCAAAAGTTTAAGTTTTCAGTATTAGTTAAAACAAAAAATAAACATTGTTTTGTGTCTCAGCCCACTTGATGTTAATAATTTAGCAGCTTGATCTGAATAAAAATATTTAAATAAAAAGATTTATTCAAGGGTTTTAGAGTTTTCTAACTGGAAACACAGGCAAAAATCAAGAAGTGTTCTGAAGAAGAAAGAAAAGTTGAGTGAAAGTCATATCCTTGAAAATAATCAGTCCTGCATTCTAGGTAGGCCCCTGGATTGGGTCAGGACAGCTATCAGATGTCAGGTGTCCTGGAGGATGGGTACCAGGAGGCTTGGTCCTGAGTCCTGTAGAGGGTAGTTAGAGGGTTATCTGCAGGTTTGATGTATGTCTGGGCATTAATGCTCAACAAGCTTCTGTATATCCAGGTATTGATGCAGGACTGGAAAGTTCCAAAGTTTTATGTTCCCAGACTAGTTAAGACAAGAAAAAGAATTGTTTCCTCATGCTTCAATGTTTATAATGTTAATAATTTAGCAGCTTGGTTAAAATGACTCCTTTTTACATTTTCCCTATTTTTACTCTTTTTTCAGTCTCTTCTCATTTGTTAAAAATGAATGACGACCCAGTAAATTGATGGGGTTTAATCTGCAACTTGAAATATATTCATTTTACTCTAGCTCAAGTCATCATTATCATTTTCCCCTTCTTCACTAGAGCATTTCCTGTCAGCATATAAACCTGCTTTAATTTATCCATATCAAAAATGTCTTTGTCCCCACATTCATGTCCACTTACTGCTGCATTTGTTTCCTGTCACAACAAAACAAAAGTATTGTTTATCCCCTCATTTTCTCAGTCATTCAATTGGGCTTTCATCTTCACCAGTCTACGGAAATGGATCTGTGAAGATTATCTGAGCCCTCCATCCTGTCACATCCAAAGATTGATTTTTCTGGACTTTCTTGGTCTCTTAGCAGCAGTTGATCCAAAAACTCTAGAAACTTCTTTGGCTTTGTGACATGCTCTTCTGAATTTCTTCCTACAACAAGAGTATTCAGTCTCTTGGCTCCCCCTTTTTCCCTTTCTTGGCTTCTAAATGTTGAGGTATCTTAGGGCTCAGTACAGGGACTCTTTTTCTCTACACTCTCTTCCATAGTCATTTTACCCATCTATATGCTGATGAGTCCCAAAAGTATATTTCCAGCCTTTTTCTCCCATTTGTCTAGTTGCTTAGATGAAAAACCTAGCCCTCTTTCCTCACCCCTAAGTCCAGTCTATCAGCCAGTCCTGTCTTATCCACTTTCAGAATATATTTTGAATGCAGTTACTTTTCACCATCTTCACTGCTAATTTTCTGCTACACCATCTCTGGTCTGGATTAAGCAATAGCTTTATGCTTTCATTTCTGTCCCCTTGCCCCATTCTCTACACAGCTGCAAGAATGATTGGATCAATTAGTGGTCTTCCCTCACCCTTGTATAAAATCCTTACTTGCCTTTCTGTTGTACTTAGAGGAAATCCACATTCCTTATTAGGACCTATAAGATCCAGTTGTAACCTCACCTACTCACCAACCATATCTTGCCACTGTCCTGACCCCCCCAAACACACACTTTCCACTGGCAATCAAATAGTTTTTGTAACCTTCTAAGCCCTTTCCTACCTCAGGACCTTTGCATTGCTGTTTTCTTTGCCTGGTATATATTTTTCCCTTGTACTTCTTTCTTGTCCTTTTGATAGGTCAGGTCGAGTGTCTCTTTTCAATGCTGCTTTTCCTTTTTATTCAATCCAAAATAATTTTCATGTTTGTCTTTCATAGCACTTTGGTTTACTTTTCCCTTAAAGAGTTTTATAATAATAGATATATGTGATTTGAGAATGGAAGGGGTCCCTGAAATGGGAAGGTCTGGAGGCCTAACTTTTAGTTCCTGCCTGGCCTCTAACATGAGGCTTGACCTCTGGCAGTGTGGTCTTAAGAATCTTCTGTTGAACCCTAAGTCTATGAGGGGGCACATATACTGTACTTCTGTCAGGTACTCCTAGGACCGGGAGTGGGAAGGCATGAATGGAAAACTCTCTTGAATTATTATTTTTTTGTTCAGTCACTGGCTAAATACCTGCTGAGTAAATAATACATAATAGACATACAGTAGAATTTTTTTCAAGGTGAGGAATATTTATGCTTTATTTGGTTTAATAACAGAATTAAAAGAAAAAAAATTTTTGGCTATCATTTGGACACTTCATCAGGTAAAAGGATACAAAATTTTCAAAGCAAAACTAAGTGTTTATATACTGCATATAAAGTGTTTGCTCTTTGTCTAACTTTGTCTCAGGCCTTGGGTTTATTTATATATCTGGAAAGCTTTGTATTCACTCTTTTATTCTTGAACTTAGTATACATAGTTAGGAAAATGGATTCTACTTACCTTCTATGCCATCTTTTTGTGATAGTGTCAGAATTTCCTTCATTTTAAAGCTGGAAATGGTGAGGTTTAAAGAAGTTAGCTTATAGGTCCTATAACAATTCAGTAACAGAATTGGAAAGAGGATACTTGTTACCTCCCAAGAGAATGCTACAGTTTAATTGTTTGCTGACTTGGTCAGTTGCCCAGGTTTAGTTTTTTATAACGTGATTTGAATCGATAACATAGGTTGAACATAGAATTTAAGCAATTCCATTCAACACTGCTTTCTAAGAGTTGACTGTGACAGTTAATAGGCACTGTTCACATGGGCCTTTTGTGTATGTGTGTGTTTCTAAGGAATGTCTGCCAATAGATCATTTTGTTCTGTTTTTCAGAATTAGGTTTTAAAAAGTAGTTGCTGGCATCCATTAAATTGACCTAGCAAGTTAAGCAAATTTTACAGGTTAAATTTCAAACAGCAAGTCAACTTCAGTTAGTTAATTAATTAGTTGAGAAAATTAAGTGATTGCTTGCCTATAAGTATAGATTTAGACAATCTTTAAAATTCACTTGGAATATTTACTTTAAATACTCGTAAATAAAATTAGTAATATTCTAAGTCTTATAAGAGTATATGAAGTTTTGTGTAGGTTGGCAGTTTCTAGAAGTCTCAGTGCTTGTGAATATATTACATAATAGCGAAACATTAGCTACAGAGCAGACAGTTCCTGCTCAGTAGGAATCAACAACTTGTAAATATAATTGACAGATGTGTCAGTTGACGGATTCTAGTTACCCTAAAAAGTATAGGAGGAAAATGCATTTTATGTTGATTGTAGATTATACTAATTTTTTTAACCTTATGGAATGCTTTAGTTTTGCATTTCTACTTTTCTCAACATGTTAGCTTGAAAAATTTCAAACCCATAGAATAGTTACAAAAAGACCACCACAATTACCTTTATACCCTTTACCTAGAATCTGCGTGTGTTAACATTTTAACATATGTACCTTGTGTCACATGTGCATGCTTTCTCTTTCTACACACACAACACACAGTCAACCATTTGAGAGTTGTAGCTATGTCATTTTACCCAGTCTTATAGAGGCATTCTCTTATGTAATTACAATACCATTATCATACCTGGGGAATTTAATACTGATAAAACCATTCGTATTAAAATGCAACCTATATTCACATTTGTCCAGTTGTCCCAATAATGTCATTTAGCTGGATTTTTTTTTTTTTACCAATTTAGGAACAAGTCAAGAATCACACATTGTATTTAGTTGTTATGTTTCTTTGATCTCCTTTACTCTGAAAAGTTTCCTAGCCGCTGTGTGTATGTGTGACATTGGCATTGTGACAAAAGACATTGATTTAGAAGAATTTAGGCCAGTTGTTTTGAAGTTTGGGTTTGTCTGATTATGTCTTCATGGCTAGATTCAAATTAAACACTTTTTTTTTACAAGAGTGCTATAAGAGCTGTATCTTTCTTATTGCATCTCATCATCATCATTGGTGATGTTAAATAGGATAACTTGATTATGTTGATTGATGTTTGTCAAATCTCACCATATCCTGTTCTTACCAACATGCCACTTAGTGGTGGTTACAATAACTTCTTGGGGATAAAAACTGCCTTAAAATTCTCCCTGCCCCTCCCCCCCAAATTTCCCAATCCACACAGTTCATTTAGGACTAAGATACTATGCACTTATTGACATTTTATTTAATAAAAGCATACCGCATATTGGCATTTACTCTGTTAGTATTTAGCTGGGTAAAACAAGAATTATATTCCTAATAAAAGAATTGATGAATAAGTCAGCTTCTGCTGATTACAGCGCCTGTTTAAACATTTATTGTGCTCCAAAACAGAGGTTTATTAAAATAAGAGAGTTTCCCTTCTTTGGATATTGGCTCTAGAAAAGGCAGATGATGTCCTTTGGATTCTTGCTTTAGCAATATTGACTTGGGCAATGAGGCAATAACGTGGAAGAGCCAGGGGCAGATTTCCCGGGGCATGGAATATTCTGCATGACAGGAGGGGCCAATACTTGGAAATGAAGTTGTAACAGTGGCACCTGGGTTGGATCCATTAGCCTTGAGGAAAAATGACATTTATATTTTTCCCCTAGTCTGTTCCAGGCAGGGATGTCTTAGTTGCTTTGTATTTTAGGGCACACAGGGAGTTGTAACTCAATTTCAAGCAAAGATAGGAGGAAGCTTTGTGGGCTGACTTCCTGATTAAGTAGGCAAAGATGACATATGGTTTGATTTGTCATTTTCAATTTTAAATTAACCATGTTATATAAACTAATTACGCATTGTCCTTCCTGTGGTAGGTTCTTTTTAAATGTGATATTCTTTGTAACTTGAGTACAGTTGTCATTTGGGCAAAGCAGCACTTTTGTGAAAACCCAGCTATTTATTGAATGCCTAGTAAGCTTCACACGCTGATTTCATTACAGTGCCGACATCACTGTGTTGATGACCTAAGGCCTAGGTCATATCTTTGTGTTGACCACCTACTAGTTTTCTTTATTTGTTGACTGGGGAAATCACCCATATTTTTGAAATTTTGTACCATCTTCATCATAAAGCCTTACTCCTGGTTTAAGAACATATGGTAGTCTTTATTGCACATATGTCAAGTGCAAACTCCTTCCTGAATTTTTAGGATTCAGCATTACCAATTTCCATTTGTCCACTCCAATCTTATTTTTCACAGTTCCATAGTTTTCTTTCATTTCAGTTAGGCTTCTTACTGTGTGACATTAAGCAAGTTTTTAAATCTTTGAGCCTGTTTCATTATCAATAATGAAATCATAATAGCTCCTACTTTACAGGGTTTTTAATGGGAATTAAGTGAGGTGATATCTTTTTTAAATTAAATTTATTGAGGTGACATTAGTTAATAAAATCATAGGTTTCAAGTGTACAGTTCAATAATACATTATATTGCATTGTATATTCACCAAAGTGAAATTTCCTTTCATCACCATATATTTTACCCCTTTTACCCCTCTCTACCTCTCCCCGCCCCTCTCAATATCTTTTAAAAACAGTGGCCTGCATTTAGAGACATCTTAATAAGTACCAAGAACTATGCTACACTTTTAAAATTTGTTGTCTCTTTTCATCCTTATAATGGCTTTATAAGGTAGGAAGAAGTTGTGGCGGTAATAGCACAGGTAGTGGTAAGAGGTGGCATTTATTGGGTACTTACTGTGTTGCAGGTACTGTACATGCTTCAATTTAATTCTGTAAACAGTCTTAGGAGATTGGTACTATAATTGCTATTTTATAGATGAGGAAATTTAAGCATAGAGAGTTTAAATAACTTGCCCAAATTCACAGCTAATTGTACGGTGGAGCTGGGTTTAGCATCCAGGGTATACTTCAAGGTACTAGTTTATCCCCATTTTTTGTTTTAAATTGGGAAGTTTAGAGGGGCTAATTCACTCACGAAAACTCATGAACCTTATAAGTAGCAGAACTGGAATATGGACCTAGGTTTGTTAAATTTCAAAACTGTTCGTTATTATACTGTACTGCCTTCAGACTATTAAAAACAGTACTTTTTGATACGATATTGTAGAATGGATCAATTATAATAGTCAAATTGCTGTGCTCATTTATTAATTAAAGGTGATATTTTGCCTTGATCAACTGTTAAACGAGGGTGCCAGGCTTTAGACCACTGCTTGACACATGAACTGTACCTGTTGAACTGATAGAGAAGATGATGATCAGTAATTTTGTGGATATCTGGCAGGATTTCTGACATTACTGGAATTTCTAGGGTTCATGTTAGTGTCAAGGATC
>NW_006441386.1:717166-718371 GCF_000325575.1 Pteropus alecto
GGCTGCGCTAGATATCAGTAGCTGGTGGAAGGCAGATAGTACTGGGGAAAGGTCATGGCTGTGGGATGAGACAATACTTTGTTTCTCCAGTTAACACTGTTTATAGATCCCCCCGGCTCTGATGTTCCTTCTATAACTAACTTCTCTCAGATGTCTGACTTCTCTTCTGCCTAGACTAGGGATAAGTAGAATATTTTAATCACTCATGTGGTGATGGTTGTATGATATACTATGGCTGAAATTGTCCATTAGCAGCTAAACCAGTAGGACTTGGGACCTTTCTCTTAAAGATTGTAGTCCCTAAATTCCTGAACTGGACTACTGAATTTTGACAGAGGAATGATTTTACAGATGTTTAATTCACACAAAGGGATATGAGCCCGGACTATGATGATTTACTTTTCTTTTGCAGGAAGGATGCCAATTCTGCGCTGCTCAGTAACTACGAGGTAAATAGCTTTGAAGTGGACTTTGTATTTTCCTCTCTAATAGTTTGCTTTTTGCTTCTGGTTATTGAGTTGTGGTTAGAAATGACTGAATTCATTTGAATTTTCCACTTTAAAATAGGACAGATGGCACCATCTGGGGGACCTTAGAATACTCTAAGCTTAGTAAATTATACACAATAATTCAGGGAAGCTGGGAAGACTTTAGTGTACAATAGGCAACCTTCCCCCAAATCCAGAAATTTTAGGTCTTCATTTGGGATGCCTTCATGAAATGGAAGCATCTATTTTGGATGCTTCTGTAAAAATTTCTATTAAAATATGTGTACCTTTTCATAATTACCACTCTTTACCTATAAAATGCTTTTGTATAACATTTTGATTCTTATAAAAATCTAAATATTAAAACCTTCATTTTGAAAGTGAGAATTCAGTTGACTCACCATTATGAATAATTTAGTAAGAACTAACAGATTTGGAATTTGGGGGCTTCAGGGATTGGTTCCTGGGGAAAGGGAGGAAAGAGGGTGGTAAGAGGGGAGATATAACTTTATTTTTGCCTACTTTCTATTTTGCCTGGATCTTGTTTGATACTAAGAAAACCATTGAATAGCTTAATTCTAAGTAGAAAAAAAATTCACACATTCTTTGTCAATTTTTCATATTCCAGAGTCTAAACTTATAGTCTCATAGGAGATTTGGGTCACCACTGTATGACATAATATAGTAGAATTAACACAGTTGGCCATATTTCACTCT
>NW_006441386.1:718476-752155 GCF_000325575.1 Pteropus alecto
TCTTTCCAAAAGGTTACTCTTAAATGGTTGCTGCTCATAACAAAGAATTGATTGTTGGTCAAGCCATTGGCTTTTAGGAACTTCCTTGGCCAGTTTGGACTCTGCTAGGTGTTGCTAGGTGTTGGGGTGTTTTATACATTGGGGAAACATTGATTGCATTAATTGTGTCTCATGCCACTACTTCTGAATATGATGGTCAGGGGAAGGGTTGCATAATATCTAGAAATGGTCTATGAACCTATACTTCCCACAGTTCTCTGGTGTAATCTCCCAAACAGGAAAGAGATCTACTCCCTATACCCTCTTTAACACTAATACACACATATTTCTCCCTTGTGGGAAAGTATACTTCTAAATTTTATAGCATTTTTTCCTCGCCTCCCTTTTTTATTTTTTGATAGACTATATTTTAGCACTTATCTCATAGTTTCTCTTTCCCCAAAATAAGTTATACTAGATTTTTATATTAAGTAGAATCTGTTTTTTTAAAAAGTTATTTATTTTAGGAAAATTTACTTTTAAATATTCAAAATATTTTTGATCAGAGGAAATCAGAGATAGTGTATGTTGGTAGGAAACATTTGAAATATTTTAAGTAATCTAATGAATTTGAATTATTTGACTTAAATAAAAGAGCATTTAAAAAATGTGACATCCTTGGATTTATATTTGCTCTAATGCAAGAATTGAGGAGAGAGTTTGTGGGAAGAAAAGAGGTACTGTTTTATTCTTCAAAATCATTGACTTTGGAATAGGTATAGTCTCAAATTTTTTATAAAAATCTTTTATACATTCTTCCTAGGTGTTCCAGTTACTAATGGATCTGAAAGAGCAGCGTAAAGAAAGTGGAAAGAATAAACACAGTTCTGGGCAACAGAACTTGAATACTATCACCTATGAGGTAAGCCTAGGCTTCTGGAGGGTCTGTCTGTACTGCCATTGTGTGTGTGGGGCGGGGAGTGGTTTCTTCTGCAGATGACTGGTCACCAAATCAAGATTGCCTAGTACTTGATTTGAATAGTTTTACTATAACCTAGTTTTTATTCTGTTTATAAAAGTGGAAAGAGTTTGGCTATCTGCAAGGGTTAGCCAACTACAAAATTAGGGGGAAGAGTCTGTAACCCCGCCCTCACTTCTAAGACCAATTTCAAGTGAGGAATCCCACAACCAGTCTCAGATTCAATAATTCACTAGATGTACTCATAGAACTCACTGAAAGCTATCATATTCACAGTTACCGTTTATTACAGAGAAAGGATATAGATTAAAATTGGTCAAGGGAAGAAGCAAATAGGGCAGATTCTAGGAGAAATATCAAATGCAGAGCTTCCATTATTCTCTTAATGCGGAGTCAGGACACATTTCTCTTGTCCTGTGTGCGACAACATGCACAGAGTATTGCCAACCAGGGAAGCTCAGCTGAGCTTCAGTGTCTAGAGACTTTGTTGGGGCTCTATTACACAGGCAGAATTGAATAATTAATTGCCCATTTGATTCATCTCAGCCTCCAGGCCGAGTGATACTGCATGACCGAAAATCCCTACCCTAAGTCACATTGTTAATTTCAGATTGTCCAGTATGATCTAAGGCCCCAGACAAAGATACTCCTATTAAATATAACATTCCAAGAGTGGAGATTACCTCCCAGAAGCCAAGGGCAAAGGCCAGACCTCTTTGGGCAAAGCCAAATTCTTTATTGCACAGAAAATAATACTTTTTATTGCAGAAAACTTAGAACATACCAAAAGG
This sequence comes from Pteropus alecto, assembly GCF_000325575.1. NCBI lineage: Eukaryota > Metazoa > Chordata > Mammalia > Chiroptera > Pteropodidae > Pteropus > Pteropus alecto. The sequence goes on from NW_006441386.1 coordinate 720,226, forward strand.
CATAAAGAAGAAAGCAAAAGTAATTCATAATCTTACTATCTAGTGGACATTTTGCTGTGTTCTCTCCCAACCTATGCTTTGTCCTCAAAAAAAAAAAGTGTAAGTCATATTTTTTTATGGGTGATGTTTGATTTTGTATCTGTCATTTTAATTTTTTTCTTGCTATTTCCTTCCAATTCTGATTTTTGTCTCTACAGTAAAGATTTGGTTTTAATTTCTTTTGCTTTTCAAATAATCGTTAATCTTGAATTGTTATTTTAATTCCTTTCAAAGAGGGGGTTTAACACTTTTGTCACCATTACTCCCCATGTAATTTTGTTCATTTAATCATGTATTTAAAACTCTATCATTCATTTATTCATTCATGTTCTTTTACATTATATAATTAATCTTTTTCAAAGAAGAAAAAAAGTTTTTGGTAATTAATATTTGTTTATAAAATTTGTTTTATAAACAAATTTTAAAACTGTCAAGTACTTTTAACTGCACCATCAATTTAAGCTCATTGCCACTCCTTAAATTTTTTAAAAAAATAAGTTTATTTATTTTACTTAGTTTCAAGTATACAGTACATTGGTTAGACATCTACATAGCTCACAAAATGATCCCCCCAATTGCTCCTTCCCTCCTCTGGCCCTCCACCTAGCCATCATATTAATGCTAACTGCATTCCCTATGCTGTGCTTCCGGGGACATCCCTGTGATCATCTGTCAACTACTGATTTGTACTTTTTTAACCCTTCACCCCATTCTCTCAGACCCCTAACCTCCCCTCGCCTCTGTTCGTCACCAAATTGTCCACTATATTTGTGAGTCTGTTTTTGATTAGCTTGTTCTTTTTGTCCCTTAGATTCTGCATGTAAGTGAAATCATATGGTATTTATCTTTCTCTGTCTTACTTATTTCAATCAGCGTAATAACCTCTAGGTCCATCCGTGTCATTGCAAATGGTAGGATTTCATTTTTTTAATGGCTGAGTAATATTCCATTGTGTATATGAACTATAATTTCTTTATTAAATCGTCTGTTGATGGGCATTTAGGTTTAGGTTGCTTCCATATCTTAGCTGTTGTAAATTGTGCTGCCATAAATATTGGGGTGCATAGATCTTTACGAATCATTGTTTTGATTTTCTTTGGATAAATACCCAGGAGTGCAATTTTGGGTCAAAAGTAAGATCGGTTTTTAAGTTTTTGAGAAACCTGCCTGCTGTTTTCCAAAGCGGCTGTACCAATTTGCAATCCCACCAACAATGTATGAGGGTTCCTTTTTCTCCGTATCTTTGCCAACACTTGGTTTTTGATTTATTGATGATAGCCATTCTGACAGGTGCGAGGTGATATCGCGTTGTGGTTTTAATTTGCATTTCTCTGATGGTTAGCGACCTTGAACATCTTTTCATATGTCTATTAGTCATCTGTATTTCCTCTTTGGAAAAGCATCTATTCAGGTCTTCTGCCCATTTTTTAATTGGATCGTTTGGTTTTTTGTTGTTGAGATATAGCCACTCCTTAAATTCTTGCTTTTAATTCATGGTGCCTAAGGAAAGTTATTGTGGCACTAAATGTTTTGAAACTTTTTATACCTAAGACTATATTGCTGGTGTTCTTAATGTGAATGACTACTCATCTGAATATAGAATTCTTGGGTTCAACTTTTATTCTGCAGGGCTCTGTACATATGACTTGGTCTATTAGTATTGATTGTTATGGAGGAGTGTGAGACCAACCTGATGTTTGCACTTTTGAGAGACTCTACTTAGATGTTGAGGTTACTGTTTTTTTCCTTATGTTTAAAATTCCTCTCAAATTATGTCTAGGTGGGGTTCCGTCTTTAAAAAACAAAACAAAACATGACATAGCTTTAGTTTTCTTTGGACAGAAAAACCTGGTTGAAATTTCTGTTGTATTTCAAAAAGCCTTGATAAATATACCATCTATGGGCTTTTGAATCCCCCCCCCCAAAAAAAAAAACAAATAAAAACTTTTGTTTTGGAATATTTTATTCTTGCAGAAGAATTATAAAGATAATGCTGAGAGTTCCCAAGTACCCTTCTTCTTGTTTTTGCTGTATAAATCTTACATAACCATGGTACAGTTATTAAAATAAGAAATTGACATTGGTACATACTATTAAACTAAAGATTTTATTTAAAATTTCCCAGTTTTTTCACCAATGCACTTTTTTTTTTTATTCAAGGATCCAATCCAAGACACTATTTTGTATTTAGTTAACATGTTTCCTAAATATCTTCCAGTCTGTAACAGATCCTTACTTAGTCTTTTCTTATCTTCCATGACCTTGACACTTCTGAAGAGTACTGGTCAGGCATCTTTTTAGAATGTCCCTTAATTTTAGTATGTCTGATATTTTCTCATGACTAGACTGAAGTTTTGGCTTTTGGGGAAGGATATGACAGAAGCGATGTGCTCTTCTCATTGCACGTTACAGGGTACATGATATCAGTGTCTTATTACTGATCCCGTTAACTTTCATCACTTGGTTAAGTGCTTTCTGCCAGGTTTCTCCACTATAAAGTTGCTGTTTTTCCATTTCCATATTCTATTAGAAAGGAGTCACCAAATCCAGCTCATAGTCAAGGGAAAGATTAGGCTTCACCTCTTGAAGGGAGGGAAATCAAAGAATTTGAGGACATATGTTAAAACCACCACAGTTATAAGTATTTTGGGGAAGAGGCTTTGAGGCTGTGGAAATATCCCACTTCTCCTTGAGCTTTTGCCCATTAATTCTAGCATTCATTGGTGGGTCTTTTCCTGCACTAATTATTACTATGGTGGGACTGCCTAATGGTGATTTTTCCCTCATTTTTTCTGTATTTAATAATTAGAATTATTTGGCTATTTATTCTTTGGGTTCCCCGTATTTAAAAAATTGTCTGAAATATGCCAGTGTAGCTGTCAGATTAAGTTTTTCCTTCTGTTTTTTTTTTTTTAGGATCAGAAGTTTTCTTCTAAAATTTCATTAATTCTTCCTGTTCTAGCTACCGTTTTTATAATCTTTATTGAAATATAATAGACAATTAGTTGCTCGTGTTTAATGTACAATTTAACGAGGTTTTTTTTTTTTCAGTTATAATTGGCATACAATGATATACCGGTTTCAGTTGTATAGCATAGTGATCAGGGATCCACATAATTCCCAAAGTGATCACCCCACTAAATCTAGTACCCCTCTTCCCCCTTACAAATTTATTCAACATTATTAACCATCTTCCCCATGCTACTCTCCATCTCCATGTTTATTCTGCAACTATCCGTTTGTACCTCTTAATCCCTTTGCCTCTTTTTTTGTCCCCTTAACCCTCCTCCCATCTAGTACCCCTCAAAATATTCTCTGTATCTATGTTTATTTCTGCTTTTGTTGTTGTTGATTTTGTTCTTTAGATTCCACATGTATGTGAAATCCTGCAGTATTTGTCTTTCTCTATCTGACCCATTTCATTCAGCTCAATACCCTCTAGGTGCATCAAGGCAATATTTTTTTCCATCTCCTTTCTTTTAGTATGTGTGTATCTTTTAATCTGAAATTAGTCTCTCATAGGCATCATATGTATGGGTCTTGTTTTCTTACTCATTCAGCTACTCTGTCTGTTGGTTGGAGCACTTAATTCTTTTCCACTTGAGGTACTTTGTTGATAGATATGTAGTTATTACCATTCTTTATTCCTGTTTTTGATACATGTTTTTTCTTCTTAAAGAAGTCCCTTCAACATTTCCTGTAATATTGGCTTGGTAATAAATTTCTTTAGCCTATTTTTGTCTGGGAAGCACTTTTATCTTTCCTTCGAGTCTAAATGATAGCTTTGCTGAATAAAGTATTCTTGGTTGTAGATTCTGGGTTTTCATCACATTGAATATTTTGTGCCAAGGCTGCTTTCTGTCCTGCATCGTTTCTTTTGAGAAATTAGCTGCTGGTCTTATGGGTGCTCCCTTGTAGGTAACTAACTGCTTTTCTCTTGCTGCTTTTATTATTATTTTTTCTCTTGCTGCTTTTAAGATTTTCTCTTTGTATTTAACCTTTGGCATTTTAATTATGATGTGTCTTGGTATGGGCCTCTTTGGGTTCCTGGTTTTTGGGACTTCTCTGAGCTTCCTGGGGTTTTATGTTCATTTCCTTCAGCAGGTTAGGGAAGTTTTCCATCATTATTTCTTCAAATAGCTCTTCAGCATCTTATTTTCCTTCAGGTACCCCTATGATGTGGATAGTTTTACCTTTAATAGCGTCCCGTAGGCTCCTTAAATTATTATAGTCTTGGCTTCTTCTTGCTGTTCTGGTTGAGTGTCCTTGGCTTTCCTATCCTCTATATAGGTCATTTGATCCTCATCTTTATCCACTCCAGTTATTCCATTTATATAATTCTCATCTCAGATAATGTGTTCTTCATTTCTGACTGGTTTCCTTTTATAATTTCCATTTCCATTTTCATGTTTTTTATCTCTTTGTTGAAATTCTCACTGAATTCATCTACACTTCCCCTAAGTTCATTGAGCATCTTTATAACCAGTGTTTTGAACTCTGCATCTGTTTGATTACTTGACTCCATTATATCTGTATCTCTGTTCTGTTCTCTCATATGGTTTCTGCTTCTTTGTGTTCTCATTTTGGCTACCTTTCTGTGACTGTTTCTGTGTAGTAAGCAAAGCTCCTAAGTCTCCCGGTCTTTCTAGCATGGATTTGTGTAGTGGGTGTCCAGTGACACAGTCCTGAGAGGGGTTCAGCTACAGGTCAAATTTAGCCCCAGCCTGTGCCCCTCCGGGGTCACTTGTTAAGATTCAGCAAGCAATCCACAGATGCTGAGCTTATAGTTGCCTCAAAAGGCCACACCAGAAACCAAGGCCAGCTGCCACCAGTGTGAGTATAGGTGAGGATACACCTGGATGTGGCTTGGGTGGAGCCATGAGTTGTGAGAGGCAGAGTTTCAGGGAATCCTCTGGGCCGAGCAACCTCTGTTATCCAGTTTGATAACATCTTTGCTATGGTGGCGCTGAGTCTGTGCACTGGAAACGGAGAGGGCTCAACAGGGAACAGTAGATATCACCAGCACTTCTATACCGAGTGAGTCTCGCCTTGGTCCTCACTCCGACGGCTCACTGTCCCCCTGTAAGTCCCTGGTGCCCCCTGCGCAGCCGAACTGGCATGGTGCTTAGAGTGAGCAGGTCAGTCACCACGAAAGTCTGCTCGTGGATCTGGCCACTTTAAAAGGCGTCTGCAGCTGCCAGCTGCTGCTGCCACAGCCTCTGTCCCATTCAGCTGCTCGGGACCAGGCAGCCTGTTGTCCTTGCCCTGTCCTACCTTCTGCCGTTGCAGGGTGATTTCTTAGATTTCTCTTTAGTTGTATGGCTTCTTCATCTAGATTGTAGGTGATTTTTCCTTACTGTTTGCTCCTTTATTCTGTCATAACCTTGATTTGGTCACCAGAGGGATGAACAGAGCCTTTATCATTTACGCCATTTTTTCCCCCACTGGTTTTGTTTTTGAAGAATTCCTATTTTATTAAGATTGACTCTCCTTAAGGCATTTGTTTTATGGAAGATTTTTGAAACAAAATTTTAGAATACTGAATTACAGCACTGCCTTCCATTTTCCTCATTCAGGGTTCTTGGTCTTATGCTTGCTTCGTCCATTTTTTTTAGACATTAAAATACATATCGAAAACACCATGCAGGCACCAGAGTCCTGAGATTATTAGAGAATTTCTCACAGCGATGAAAAGCCACAAGTTGACCAAGTAAGTAAAAATTATCTTAAGTAGAAAGAGTGATACATAATGAAAATAACTTAAAAAAAGCCATCCTTAGCAACTTTGTATTTATATTTAGTTGAATTTTTAATTGTAATTAATACTCAGTGTGCTCTTTTAAAGTAGTATTATAGTATCGTAGATGAGACAACTGAAACTTAGATATAGAGATCCTTCTAGAGCCAGGAGCAGAACCTAGTGGGAATTTTTAATTTCAAAATCTTCTTGAGTCTTGGTTCTGTGACCTGTCCCATCACCCCCTCCCAGAATTCAGACCAAATTGATTGAAAAATGGGGTTCACAAATTAAACTCCTTTTTTAAAGTTGATTAATTTGTGTTTGCTTAGGGCAAAAATGGCTTGATAATGTTCTTTCTGCTGTTCTAGTGCCTAAATTCTTGGTGATTTTCTTGAATAAAGTATGATTGTAGGAATTAAAAACATCATTAAAAATTAGATCAGAAGTTTACATGTGAAGAAAACTACCTCTAGTCTTTTAAAGTTGACAAATCCCCAAAACTTTTGTCATTTCATTTAGGATAATCAATAATTTTCTTGTGGAGGAACCATTTGGTATTATTTTTCAGACACACAGTTGGTACCCTATCAGTAAAGTAAGTGCACTTTTCTCCTTGCCTCTCTTCTCCAAATCAACTCTGAAGACAAACATCTTTCAAATGTGCATACATGTGCATGTGTGTGGTTTGTTTTATTTTTAATTGTGGTAAAATATACAGAACATAAAATTGATCATTTTAATATTTTTTTAAATATAGTTTATTAGTGTTAAATATATTCACATTGTTGTACAACCAATAGCCAGAACTTTTTAAACTTGCAAAACTAAAACTCTATAAACTAAATAGAGTTTTAGTTTTGTGAATTGGGCTACTCTAGGTACCTCATGTAAGTGGAATCATACAGTATTTGTATTTTAAAAAATATCCAAATATTGTTTAATATATATGTGTATATACTTTAACCATTTTTAAGTGGGCAATTCAGTGGCAATAGGTACATTCACATTGTATAGCCATCACTGCCATCCATCCAACAGAGTAGTTTGAACAGTGACTTCCCATACTCCCCTCCCCACCCTCTAACCCTTGGCAACCACCAGTCTGCTTTCTGTCTCATGAATTTGACTATAATCACCTCCTATGAGAGACTCTGTAGTATTTGTCCTTTTGTGACTGGTTTATTTCATTTAGCATAATGTCTTCAAGTTTCATCCATGTCGTAGCATGTGTCAGATATCTCTTCCTTTTGAATATTGCACAATATTCCATTTTATGTTTTTATATTTTGTTTATTTATTTATTGATGTATTCTTGGATTGCTTTCACCTTTTGGCCTTGTGAATAATGATGCTTCTGTGAACATGAGTGTACAAATACCTCTTTGAGATTCAGCATTCAGTTCTTTTAAGTATATGCCCAGAAGTCAAATTTGTTGGATCATACAATAATTTTATTATTAATTTTTTGAGGAACTGTCATGCTGCTTTTCACAGTGGTTGTACCATAAGTTTATTTTCTACATGTCAACATTTTTATTAATACAGACTTTAATCTGAAATAGGCTAACCCCAGTCATGTTGATTATTTCTGTTTGGAATTGGTTAAATCAAAGAAAAAAATTTAAATTAATTTTTAATATATTTTGAATATATACCATGGGAAATATTCATTTAATGATATCTTATTTGTTTATGATATCAAAAGGGTTCCTTCTTCCAAAATAAAGGTTCTGAGATAAATTTAAGATTCTTTTGAATGAAAAATAAAAAAACATCTAAAACAGCTTAAAAATAATGCAGCACATTGTTAGGCATACTTAGAAGACAGGAAAGAATGTCCACTGAAAAGAAAATTTGAAACATGACCATAAACCTTTATGAAAAATTACAACAAACTCTTTGTTCATTTACTTTTAGCTATTTCATAAATATCAGAAGAGAAATTGGCCAGTTTGTGATGAAACTTAGAAAAATTTCTTTTTCCATAAGGCAGACTTCTAAATTTTTCCCTTTGGCTTCTTTTTCTAATCCTCCTTCACTGTTCTGAAGTGATATTGAGTTCTTCCAGATTTTGGTTAGGTGGATGGCTTCCAAACTAACTGGACTCTCCAGGTAGGTAGCTCCTACACAGGGTTTTCCTGTCACTGGATCTCCGTCTTCTCCAACTTTGAGAAAGATCTCAGCTAGCTCATGTTTCATATGTTTCCTTTGTGGAACAGGTAAAGTTTAAGAAGCACAATATCTGTTACTGTGCACTGCTGAAGAGCATTGTGAGCAAAGTAATTTTTTTTATTTATTAAAATACTTTAATAAATAGGGATCCAGAACAAACCTCGTCATTCTCACGTTAGTAGTTTTTTGCATTGCTGTCCCAATCACCTTCCTCACGATCCACTTGGCATGGACAGATGCATGCATTATTGACATTTCAGGTGGTTTTGGTTACCTCCTGGCTCCACTGTCCTGACACACGACCCCACTTCTGGGTTTTGTTTTGTTTTTTTTTGTGGGGGTGGGGGGATAATCGCCATCCTAATGGGTATGAAGTGGTATTTCCTTGTGGTTTTGTTTTGCATTTCCTTTATGATTGGTAATGTCGAGTATCTTTTCATATGTCAAGTATCTTTTTATGTGCTTAATGGCCATTTGTAATCTTATTTGAAGAAATGTTCATTCAAAGACTTTTGCCTATGTTTGATTTGGGTTGTTTCTTTTTTCTTGTTGAGTTTTAGGAGTCTTCTATATATTCTGGGCCTTAATCCCTTATCAGATATGTAATTTGCAAATATTTTCTCCCATTCTGTGGGTTGCCTTTTTACTGTGTTGCTAGTGTCCTTTGATGCACAAATGTTTCTAATTTTGAAGTCCAGTTTGTCTATTTTTCCTTTGTTTCCTGTGCCTTTGGTGTCATAGCCAATAAATCATTGTTTAATCCAATGTTATAAAGATTTCCCTGAGAGTTTTATACTTTTATCTCTTATGTTTAGGTGTTAGATTTATTTTGAATTAATATTTGTAGTGTAAGATAAGGATCCACCTTCATTCTTTTGCATGTGGATATCCATTTTTCCCAGCACCATTTGTTGAAAAGATTGTCCTTACACACTGAGTGGTCTTGACACCTTTGTCGAAATCATTGACCATATATGCAAAGGTTTATTTCTGGGCTCTTTATCCCATTGGTTTATATGTTTATCTTTATACCAGTACTGCATTGTTTTGATTATTGTAGCTTTGTACTAAGTTTTTAAATGAGGAAGTGTAAGATAGCCAACTTTACTCTTTGCTTGGCTGTTTAGGATCCCTTGGGATTCCACATAAATTTTAGGATGGATTTTTCTATTTTTGCAAAAAACGCTTGGAGATTTTGATAGGGATTGCACTGAATCTTTATATTGCTTTGGATAGTATTGACACCTTAACAATATTAGGTCTTCCAGTCCATGAACATGGGGTGTCTTTCCATTTATTTGTGTCTTTGCCTGGGCATTGAGAAGGAGCTTTTTCTTCTGGGGAAAAGAATAAAGCTATTTCCTTCCAGTAACCAGGCAAGGGAGTTTTTCAGTCTAGAAATTTTAGAGTCAGTATTGGACTCATAGCTATTTCTTTTAAAATGATTTATCATGTCATTAATATACAAGCAATTCATAAGTATTGCAGAACAGTTCCATCACCTGCAGAAATTATCTATCCTTTTGTAATTAATCCCTTCTTTTATGCCCACTGCCCAGTAAACAATCTATTTTCTTTTCCTATAGTTTTGCCATTTCTAGAAAGTCATGTAAATGGAACCATATAGTATGTAGCCTTTTGAGTATGGCTTCTTACACTTAGCGTAATGCATTTGAGATTTATTCATGTCATTGTATATATCCTTAGTTGATTCCTTTTTGTTGCTGAGTAGTGTTCCATTGTATGAACGTACTACAGTTTATTCACTCACCAGTTGAAAGATATTTGAGATGTTTCTAATTTTTGGCAATTACGAATAAAGGTTTTTGAGTGAACATAAGTTTCATTCTCCTGGGTAAATAACCAGCAGCAAGATTGCTGAGTCATACAGTAAGAAAAAGTTTAACTTCATAAGAAACTGCCAAACTCTTTCCTGAAATGACTGCACCATTTTGTATTTGCCCTAGCAATGTAAGAGAGTTCCACTTACTTCATATCCTTACCAATACTTGGTATTTTTAATATTTTTTATATTTAGCTGTTCATATTGGTTTGACATAGTATTTCATTGTGGTTTTAATTTGCATTTCCTTAATAATGAATAATGTTGAGTATTTTTCTTGTTCGTATTTCACTTATAAGCTTAGGTAAGGTGTCCATACAAATATTTTGCCCTTTATTTTATTTTACTTTTTTATAGTTTTGAGAGTTCTTTGTATATCCTGGTATGTCTTTTTTTCAGTATGTAATTTGCAAATATTTTCTCTAATCTGTGGTTGTCTTTTCATTCTTTTAACACTGTCTTTCTCAGAGCAGAAAGGTTTAATTTTGATGAAGTCACATCTGTCTTTTCTGTTTTCTCTTATGTATCCCGCTTTTATTGTTGTATGTAAAAACTCTGCCATACCCAAGGTCATAAAGATTTTCTCTTACGTTTTCTTCTAGAAATGATTCATTTTAAGTTAATTTTGAGGGTATAGTGTGAGATGGGATTCATTGAGATTCATTTTTTGTGTATGTATAGGTATCATACTGTTTTAGTACCATTTGTTGAGAAGACTATCCTTTTTCCATTGAATTGTCTTTGTAGTTTTGTAAGAAACCTATTTAATGTATTTCTTTATTCCTTATTCTGTTCCACTGATCTATGTGTCTTTTGCCATTCATTACTACACTGTCTTGATCACTGTAGCTTTATAGTAAATGTTGAGATCAAATAATAGAGTTCTTCAGCTTTGTTCTTCTTTTTTCAAATTGTTTTGCCTTTTTTAGTTCCTTTGCCTTTTCATATAATTTTTAAAAAACATTTTTATTCAACTTTTAATTGCTTTTTTTTTTTTTTTAATCTCCTTCACCCATTTCTCCCACATCGCAACTCTGGCAACCACTAATCTGTTCTCTATATCTATGAGCTTAGGGGTTTTTTTGTTTGTTTCTTTTTTTCTTTTTTCTTTTTAGATTCCACATATGAGAGCGATTATATGGTATTTATCTTTCTGTCTGACTTATCTCACTTAGCATAATGCCCTTAGTTCCATCCATATGTTCACAAATGGCAAGATTTCATTTTTTTATGGCTGAATAATATACGTGTGTGTGTGTGTGTGTGTGTGTGTGTGTGTGTATAAAACAGTTTTTTAATCCATTCCATCTATAGACACTTGGGTTGTTTCCATATTTTGGCTATTATAAATAATGCTGCAGAAAAGATAGGAGTGCATATATCTTTTCAAGTTAGTGTTTCCATTTTCTTCAGCTAAATATCCAGAAGTGGAACTTCTATGTCACATGGTAGTTCTAATTTTAATTTTTTAAGGAACCTCCATACTGTTTTCCTCAGTTGCTGTACTAGTTTACATTCCCATTAATAGTGCACATATGTAAATTTTTGAATCAGCTTGTTGATATCTAGAACAGAGCCTGCTGAGATTCTGATTGGGATTGCATTATATCTATAGATGAGTTTTGGGGGAGAATTGATATCAATATTGAGTCTTCCAATCCTTGAATTGATATCAATACTGAGTCTTTCCATTTATTTAGGACTTTAATTCCTTTCATCTCTTTTATAGTTTTTATCATACAGATTCTACACAATTTTTTTAGATTTATACCTATGTATTTTATAATTTTGGTGCTATCATAAATAGTATTGATTTCCAGATGTTCATCGCTAATATAGAGAAATAAAACTTACTTTTCTGTATTGATCTTATGTCATACAGCCTTGCTAAATCCACTTACTAGTTCTAGGAGTTTTTTTTAGTGTATTCCTTGGTATTTTTCTATGTGAATAATCATGGTGTTTGCGAGTACAGAGACTTTAGTTTCTTTCTAATCTTTATGTCTTTTCTTTTTGCTCCATGCACTGGCTAGGACCATGATATTGATGTATGATGTCGAATAGGAGTAGTAAGAGCAGACATCCTTACCTTATTCCTTGTTTTAGGAGAAGGCTTTTAGTTATTCACTATTATGTATGATGTTAGCTTAGGTTTTTCATGGATGCCCTTTACCAGGTTTAAGAAGTTCAGTCTGCTGAGATTTTTTTAGTATAACTAGATACTGAGTTTTATCAATTGCTTTTTCTGTGTCTGTTGAGATGTTCATATGGTTCTTGTTTTTTAGTCTTTAAAAATTTATCTTTTTGCTTTTTGGCTATATCTTTTTGTATATTTTTGTTTTTAGTGGTTGCTGTAGAAAAACTGTATACATACCTGACCGTTTACAGTCTAGATAGAGTTAATATTTTACCACTTTAAGTAAATGTGTACAGGTCCCTTTATCCCCTCCCTTTTATGTTATAGATGTCATATTATATCTCTATATATTGAAATAATATTTAGCAGTGTTTTGACATTTACTTTCTATACTTTTATATATTTTAAAGAACTTTAGAAGACAAAAATAGTCTTTTATGTTTACCAAGATTTTACCAATTTTTTTGCTCTTTATTCCTGAAGTTCCATCTTTACTTCTTATTTACTTCAGCTCGAAGAACTTCTTTTAGCACTGCTAGAGCAGGTCAGCTGGATGAAAATTTTCTTAGTTTTTTTTCAACTGAGACATTACTTTCTTTTATTTCTGAAGGGTAGTTTCAGTGGGTTGAGGGTCTCTTCTTTCAGCACTTCGAAGTTGTTATTTCAGTGTCTTCTGACTGCTGCGGTTTCTAATGAGTAATCTGTGGTCATGCAAATATGTAATGTGTTATTTTCCTCTGGCTGCTTTCAATATTTTTTCTTTGGTCTTCAAAAATTTGATTTTTCTTTTAGTTTATCTTTGCTGAGCTTCTTAATTATGTACATTTTTATTTCTTACCAAATTTGTGAAGTTTGGGACCATTATTTCTGAAATACTTTTTTTCTGCTCTAATATCTTATTTACAAACTCCAAAGGCACAACTGTTAGAACTTTAATAAGTTACAGGTCCACAAGACTTGCTCACACGCTTGCGCACCCTGTCTCTCTCTCTTTCTCTCTGTCTCTCTCTCTTTTTGGTAGACAAAGAAAATTTTTATTAATATTTCCCAAACAATTATATGCTCATCACTTTCAGCTTCTTAATTGGAGCATATCAGACCCTATTGACACAAAAAAATTTGAGTAATAGAAATATAAGCCAGAGATCAGAACTTGGGGAAGGGATTGGGGAGTAAGAAAATGATGCATCACTTTTCCTTTAAATCTACTTTGTCACAAAGATAGAGATTTCAGACTCTAGAGGTTGTATGTGTGCATGCATGATTATGCATGCAGTTTCAGCTGGACTGTGCCTTATGTGACAGTATTCCTTTCTAATCTATGGTTCCTCTGTAGACGATTTATCAATAGAGACTATAGAGCAGTCTGTCCAGTAGAACTTTTTGCAGTGATGGAAATACTTCTCTGCTCCGTCCTATATAGTAGCTTCTAACCACATGCAACTGTTGATCATGTGAAATGTGGCTAGTGCAACAGAGGAACTGCATTTTTAGTTTTACTTAATTAAACTTAAGTATTAAGAGCCAAATGTAGTCAGTTGCTGGCATGTTGGATGTGCCATTTTATAGTACCTCCTTTTGACTGACTTCATCTCTCAGCAATATCCAGAATTCAGGTGGCCTTTACAAGTCCTTTGCTGAAAGATTCTAAAGTTTAACACACAGATCTTTTCATGAAGGAAAAGTGAAAAGGCCATCCTCAAATCTGATATCTCCTCTGTTCCTCTGTGGCCACTTTTGTATTCTTCACCCTACAATGGTGGCTGAGAGTGCTTTCAGCAGCATTTCAGTTCTTGCATCATCAGGCCTTGTCTTTAAAACCCTGGAACAGAGTATCTAGTTAGCTAGATTCCCAGAAATATCTGTCAGATCAGAGCAGTCATTCTACCTGAATGAGTCCATTGGCTCGATTCTCATTGAGAGGTGAAAGTCTGAGAGTTTGGAGCCAAAGACCTTTAGAAATCATGAAACCCAGTGTTTTCTTAGTGGTATAGGTAATGCCATGGTGTGTGAGATCATTTTTAGGTGGTATAATAATGTACTTTGTTGTGTTATTTTATTTAAATTTCATTAGTTAAACTTATTTTAATGTGTACTCTTGACAATATTTGCATGGTATATAATTTTTTATTTCCTTTGTCTTTTATAATGCTACCCATACCCATTTAGCAATAGTCTGAGAAATAGCATGGAGAAAGTGGATCACTTTTTTTATTTAAAAAATTTTTTATTGTGGTAAAGTATATGTAAGAAAATTGACCATCTTCACCATTTATAAGTGTAGAGTTCATTGGTACTAAATACATTCAAAATGTATAACCATTACAACCATCCATCTTTATAACTCTTTTTTTAATATTTTTAATTTTTTAATTATAGTTGGCATACAACATTACATTAGTTTAGGTGTACAACATAGTGATTAGACATTTATGTAACTTACGAAATGATCACTCCGATAAATCTAGTGCCCATCTGACACTATACATAGTTATTTACAGTATTATTGACTATATTCCTTATGCAATACTTTACATCTCTATGACTGTTTTGTAACTACCAATTTGTACTTCTTAATCCCTTCCCCCTATTTCACCCACCCTACCCCCTACTCCCTTCCCATCTGATAACCCTCAAAATATTCTCTGTATCTATGAGTTTGTTTCTGTTATATTTTTTTATTTCGCTCTTTAGATTCCACATGTAAGTGAAATCATATGGCCTTTCTCTTTCTTTGTCTGACCTACTCCACTCAGCACAATACCCTCTAGGTCCATGGATGTTGTTGCAGATGTAAAGATTTCATTCATCCATTCATTCGTTCATTTATTTATTTTTTATGGCTGATTAATATTCCATTGTATATATGTACCACCTCTTTTTATTTATTCATTCAGTGATGGTCACCCAGCTTACCTCCATATCTTGGCTCTTGTAAATAATGGTGCGATGAACACATGCATGTGTCTCTTCAAAGTAGTATTTTGGGTTTCTTTGGATAAATACACAGAAGTGGAACTACTGGATCCTTCTTTGTCTCTTGTTATAGTCTTTGTTTTAAAGTCTTTTTTGTTTGGTACAAGTATTGCTACCCCAGATTTCTTTCTTTTTTTTTTTTTTTTTTCATTTTCATTTTCATGAAATATCTTTTTCCATCACTTTACTTTCGTCTGTATGTGTCTTTTGATCTGAAGTGAGTCTCTTGTAGGCAGCATATGTAAGGGTCTTTTTTTTTTATCCATTCGGCCACCCTATGTTTTGATTGGCACATTTAATCTTTTTTTATTTGAAGCAATCGTTGATATGCAGTTATTTCCATTTTATTATTTAAATTTTTGGTACATATTTTCTTCTTAAAGAAAGAAGAAAATACTATATTTTCTATAATTTTGGCTTGGTGATAAACTCCTTTAACTTTTTCTTGTCTGGGAAGCTCTTTATCTGTTCTTTGATTTTAAATGATAATTTTGCTAGATAAAGTATTGGTTGTAGGTCTTTGCTTTTCATCAACTTTGAATATTTGTGCCAATCTCTTCTGGCTTGCAAAGTTTCTGTGGAGAAATCAGCTGACAGTTTTATGGGAACTCCCTTGTAGGTAACTAATTGCTTTTTTCTTGCTGCTTTTAAGAGCCTCTCTTTGTCTTTAACCTTTGGCATTTTAATTAAGATGTATTTTGGTGTGGGCCTTTTGGGGTTCATCTTGTTTGGGATTCTGCACTTCCTGGGCTTGCATGTCTATTTCCTTCACCAGGTTAGGGAAGTTTTTGTCATTATTTCTTCAAATAGGCTTTCAATTTCTTGCTCTCTCTCTTCTTCTACCCCTATAATGCAAATGTTGGTATACTCGATGTTATCCCATAGGCTCCTTAAATTATCCTCATGTTTTTGGATTCTTTTTTCTTGTTGCTGTTCTGATTGGGTGTTTTTTGCTACCTTATCTTCTAAATTGCTGATTTGATTCTCCACTTCATCTAATCTGTTGATGCTTCCTAAAGTAGTCTTTATTTTAGTTATTGTATTCTTCATTTCTGACTAGTTCTTTTTTAACGTGTTTTTTTTCTTTTATCTCCCATTTTATGTTTTCTATCTCTTTGTTAAGGTTCTCACTAAGTTCATCTACTCTTCTCCTAAGTTCAGTGAACACCCTTATAAACTAGTGTTTTGAACTCTGTATCTAGTAGATTGGTTGTCTCCATCCATTTTGTTTATTCTTTTTCTGGAGCTTTGTTCTGTTCTTTCATTTGAGATATGCTTCTTTGTCTTCCCATTTTGGCTGCCTACTTTTGTTCGTTTGTATGTATTAGGGTAAGGCTTCTATGTTTCCTGGTCTTAGTAGAGTAGCCTTATATGGTAGGTGTGTTGCGGGTCCCAGTGGCACAGTCTTCCTTGGTCTCCTGAGCTGGATGCTCCAGGTATGTCCCTTGTATGGGTTGTGTGTGCCCTCCTGTTGTAGTTGAGCCTTGGTTGCTGTTTGCACGTCAATGGGAGGGATTGACCCTCGGGCTGATTGGTGGAGATGACTGGCTGTGACCAGTGGAGTAGCTGTTGTGCATGGGCTGACCCTACAGAGCCAGATTTGCTTTAACAGGGCTCTGGTGCCTGCCCTGTGTGCCCTTTGGGTGTGTCATCCTTAGATGTGACCCTGGGTGGTACTCTAGCTCAGATTGAAGCCAGCCACTGGGCGTGCAAGCTGGGGCTTCCTAAGAGGGGCCGAACCACAGGCTAAGTTCAGCTGCAGCCTGTGCCCTGCCCAGGGCCACCTGGCATGAGCCACCAAGCAATCTGCAGATGGCCGCCACCTACACTGGGCTTGGAAGTGCCTTGAGAGGCTAAGCCATAAACCAACGTTCGCTGCTGCAAGTGCCAGGCTTGGGACTGCTCAGCAAGAAGTATGGGGCATGCCAAGGCCAGATGCTGGTTATTTGAATTTTGTGAACCTTTGAAAGATTTCATGCAAGTTCACAGCATGAGCCAAGACAGGCTATTTGTATGGAAAAGCCACTGTATGGTTAGGCCCACAAGTTAGGAGAGGCGGAGTCTCAGGGAATCACCCAGGGAATCACTGGGTGGAGCAACCTGTGTTAATCAGGTTGATGGAGACTCAGATATAGGGACTGCCTGCATATGTATGCTGGGAGAGGAAGGCTCAACAAAGGAACATTGGATTCTGCCCTCCAGCCCTCATCCTGAAGCCAGACAATTCAGTTCCTCACTGTGTGTCCCTGCATTTTAAGTTGCTGCTGTAGCAGTGGAGCTCAGAGCAAGTAAGTTTGTTACTACTTCTACACATGGGCCCTTTAAGCCAGAGGTTGTGGGGACTTCTTTTCCTGACGTGGAACTCTGGAGCCCAATGTGTGGCTGGGACCCCTCATTCCTTTTGGTGGTGGTGGGGACTTTGCAGCCAAGATATCTTTCCTGATTCTTGACTACCACACGTAGTTGTGGGACCAAGCTATTGCGCATCTCCACCCCTGCCCCCCACCATTATCGAGGTGACCTCTTATGTATGACCCCAATTGTAGGACTTCTGTTCAACTAGACTTCAGTTGACTCCCAGTTATGGCTGTTCTGTAGTTTTGTTGTAATTTTGATGTGGTTGTGAGAGGAAACGAGCACAGCATCTACCTTCTATGCCATCTTGACCAAGATCTCTTTCATTACTCTTTTCATCTTGCAAAATGCTATACCCATTAAACAATAGCTCTCCATTCTCCCCTCTCCCCCCAGCTCCTGGTTTAGCCTCCTAGTTATAACACTCATAATTAGAACTTATTGTGTAGCTTTAATAACATACAAAAATTCCACTCCTTTACAGCTTCATTCCCATCCCTTTCACTTGTTGATAAGACAAAATTCTATCTTTATACATTGTATACCCCAAAACATAAACTAATAATTATTTTAAATTATCTTTAATTATGTAGAAAACAGAAAGTATAGTTACAAACCATTGTTACAATAATAGTAGCTTTTATGATTGCCCGTGTGTTTTACCTTTATGAAAATACTTTTTCATACAACTTCGAGATACTGTCTAGTATTCTTTCATTTCATTTCATACTTCAAGACTCTGTTGAGCATTTCTTTTAGGACAGGTCTACTGATAACAAACTCTTTCAGCTTTTGTTTGGAAATGTCTTAATTTCTTCCTCACTTTTCAAGGACAGTTTTGCTGGATATGATTCTTGCTTGAGACTTTTTTCTTTTAGCACTTTGAATATACAGGTTTACCCCATTATCCAAAAGTAGTGTGTTCCCATGAAACCTTTTGTAAGCCAAATGGTATAGAGTGAAGAATATTCCACACTTTCCAAAAGTTCATGTTATGCCACTTCACATTTACAAGAAACCTACATTAATACTGCATTTTTAGTACAAGTAGAAATCCTCTGTTGGTTAGCAAAACAATACTAGTGTAGGTCATTTGTAAAAGCAAAGTATGTAATGTGAACTTTCAGAAAGTGGGGGTATACCTCTATTGGCCCACTGCCTTCTGGCCTCTAAACTTCCTTCTGGCCTCTAAAGTTTCTGATGATAATCTGCTGATAATCTTAATGAGGATCCCTTGTATATGACAAGTCACTTCTCTCTTGCTGCTTTTAAATTCTCTCTTTGTCTTTCAAAAGTTTAATCATAATGTGCCTTTGTGTGCTGCTTTGAGTTCATCTTGGAATTTGTTGAGCTTCTTGTATGTTTATATTCATGTATTTCATCAAGTTTGGGGAGTTTTCAGCCATTATTTCTTCACATATTCTTTCTGCCTCTTTTCCCTGTCTTTTTCCCCCCGAAACTCCCAAAATACACGTCTGGTCTATTGCATAGTGCTCCACAGATTCCTTTGGCTCTGTTCACTTTTCTTCAATTTTTTTTTTTCTCTCCGGATTAGTAATGTCTATAGCCCTTTAAGTTTCTGATTCATTTTGCTGGTTCATTCTGCGTGCTCAGATCTTCCTTTGAATCCCTCAAATGAGGTTTTCATTTCAGTTACTGAAACTTTTAACTTCAGAATTTCCTTTTCTTTTTGTTTCTCTCTCTTTATTGATAGTTTCATTTTCTCATACATTGTTTTCTTGATTTTTTTCACATATTCCTTTAGTTCTTTCAGCATCTTAAAGACAGTTATTTTAAAGTCCTTGTCTAGTAGATCTGCCATCACATCTTTTTCAGGGACATTGTTGTTTTATTTTTTTCCTTTGAATGGGCCATACTTTCCTATTTCTTTGTATACCTCGTGATTTCTTTGTTGAAAACTGCACTTTTGGTCTAAAAATGTGGTAACTCTGAAAATCAGATTCTCCTACTTCCTCAAAGCTTGCTGCTCTTTGTTATTGTTTTGTTTATTGTTCGATGTTTGTTTGTTTTTTTTTTTTAATTGTTTGTAAGCTGTCTTTGTGCCAAGGATCTGACTGAGGTATAAACTCAGGTTCCTCTCAGGTCTTTTCTGAGCCTGCCCCTTCCCCTATATGCATAGCCACTTAATAATTTTGCCCGTATATTCAGGTTTTAATTAATTTTTAAAAATGTCCTAGGCTTTAGTGTCTGAACTTTAGGGAAAAAGAATAAAATGGCAATTATTATTTTCAACTGTTACTTAAACTTTTGTAAAATATGCTTTTTAAAAATTCTTTTCTCAACTGGATATAAGTTCTTTGTAGGCAGAAGACTGTACATATCCTACAGTATATTAACTTCTGAACCCTTAGAGTCGTTTTTGTTTACTATGATAACAGGTCAGCCCTGAGTGACATTTAATCACAAAAAGAAATTCTCAGCCATTTCTAAGCAAGGAACGACCAAATTGATTTTGTTAATCTTTATTTTCTATAACTTGAATTAAAACATTTTCTTCACATTTTCCAAATAATATTTGTTAAACCTGAATCTCTATGATTTGCTATATTTCTTATAATACAAGTTTCTATACCTTATAGGACTCTAATACACATTTGTACCCTTGAGTAAGAGTCACTGACATAGGACTCCTATTCTTGTTCTCACTCTTGCATTTTATTGTTGAAGAAACTGAGGGCCACATTTCAAGTAATTTCCCCATTTGTTACCTGACATAGTGTTCTCTAAACAACTTGGTCAAGACTCAAGATCCTTAGGAGTATGAGAGTTTTAAGTGCTTTGTACTTTTCTTTTGGCAGAGCTGAAAAACTTCAACTGCTGAATCACAGGCCTATGACTGCTGTTGAGATCCAGCTGGTGAGTGAAGGAGGCCTGCACTTGGCAGGGGTGTTAGATTTTGGGTATGAGATGTAGAAAGGGTGATAAAGTCTGAGAACAGACAATCCAGGAACTGACATTTCTTGAAAAGACTGCTGGACCACCCCATTTTAAAAATGAAAGGAAACCTCAGCAATTTGATCCTAATTGGCTTAGGGAAAGTGGAAGACTGGAGGAAATTTAATTCATTTTGCAGGGTTTGGGCCTATGACTTGGTAGCAGTTTGTCTCCCCTCATGTCCTACATCATTCTGGCATTGCTTCCCTGTAGGATATTGCCAACTCGGATGTTGCATAAAAACATTAGACTCAACATGAGTCTGGTGGAATTCATCTTCACCTCCTCCTACCCTTCGACCCTGAGTTTCTTTTTTTGTTAATGAAGCATCTGCGTTCTTTCCTACACATGTTCTTTTTGTCTCTCTGCTTCCTGGCCCAGTCTCCCAAGCCAGAAACCTGGAAGTTACTATCTGCCTTTTATCTCATATTCAGTTAGTCCCCAGGTCTTATTGCTTCTGTCTCCTCTTATTTTTTCTTCTCTCCCTACTGCACCTCATTACTTTCAGTCATCATTTCTCAACTCGGCTCTTGCAGTTATCCTCTTACCATCCTTTCTGCCTCCAGACCGACCCCCTCAAGTCTATCTTCTACACCACTATCATAGTTCAGTTTCTAAAATCACACATTTGGTCATCTTCTTTCCTGGCATAAAATCATTCAGTGGAACCTCATCACTTGGAAAGTCTAAATTGCAATCACAGCCTAAAGCTTCAGAATTGTGGAAGGCTGCTGGAATAGAAAGCTGAGATGGTATAAGGAGAATGTGAAAATGAGGTCCAGTGTGATACAAACTGAGTGGTTGCTAGATTGGCATGCTGTGGCAGTTTTCCTTTGTTGTACAGAGGAAAGAGCATCATTGAGCTACAAATATTCGGCAGACCATTTAACTGCCAGTAAAAAACATTGGCTGGAGAATTATAAAAATGAGAATAAAATGGTTTCCAAAGTCAGTTTTAGACGTATTTATCCCTTGGTCAAATTTCCTTCAGAAAAGTATGGAATAAAATGGCCAGAAATACCTATGATCTTTAGAGTTGCTTAAAAACAAACAAATAAAAAACCCGTTCTTTAAAGAGTCATGGGGTATTTAATTTTTACTAAAACTTACTGTCTTTGTAATGATATTTCTGCTCTTCAAAATGCGCTCAAAATTAAATTAGAAAAGTTCCTTTCACAAAGGATGCCTTTTTGGGGAAACTGGCCTTTAGGCTATATAGAGATTCCTTTTTGTACCCTGATTATTCTGATGCTTTTGACTGTGTTGGAGATTCAGCTTAGAAAAGAGAAAAAGCAAAACAGCAAGAAACTAATCCCTGTCTCTCTGGGTTAAAGATCACATGTCGTGTCTCCTCCAACTTTAATGAGCAACATATGTTATTCATGGCTTAATGACAGAAAAGAGATGAGGAGGACCAGCACGATCTCTTCCCAGAGGCTGTGGAAAGCTCTATCATTACTTGTTAAAATTAGCTGCTATTAAGAGTGCCTACTATATGCCAGATGTGGCACTGAGGGCTTTGTATATGTCACCTTTAATGCCCTCACCATAGTCTTGGCTAGTGAGTGGTTGCTTGGGTCTCTCTGATTCAGAAGTCTTGCTGTGTCCCTCCAGGCCATGTGCTTTTGCATGGCGAGAAGAAAGATATGACTGTTTGTTCTCTTTTCTGTGGTAAAAATTGTATATATTGTTTCTCAGTAGTTGGATCATTTTATAGCCAGATTTTTCCCAGCCTGGGATTTGGCTATTAAAGATAGCAAATCCTTTACTAAGGCTTGTAGCAGTACTTCTTCTCACCAAAGCGGGATCAGAAATTAGGTTTTCAAAAAGAGTGGAAAGTGTGAAGGACATGAGAATTTCCCTATGTTAACCTTATAACCGTTTATTTCCCTGGATCCAGTAATAGTCCCAGCATCTAACATTGTAATTATTCAGTTTCTGAGGCTGAAGCTTTTCTTTTTCAGTTATACCTCAGCCATAATTTGTTATGATCCCCAGACGCATAGGTGACTGCTGTCTGTGAAGAAGTGAGGAAGCCACCCAGCTTCTGTGACGTCTGCCATCCCTTGTTATGTTTTCATTTAGACAGTTTGTGAGCCCTCTGATCTGAAGACAGGACAGTGAACCCCATGACCTCACAGGCCTGAATAGTACTACCATCTATGTGTATTATGATTTAGTGATTATAAAATGTCTTGTATTATGTAGAGTTTTATGGCTTACAAAACACTATAATGTATGTTCTCATTTAGTCCTTACTATAGGCATTATTTTCATTTTATATTAGAGAAAATAAAAATTTATAGAGGTTAAGTGAACTGTCCTGGGTCAAATAGCTAAAAGTGTTAGTGGCTATTAGATTTTGAGATGTTTTGAAGAAAGTTGGAGGTTAGGCTTGATGCCTTAGAATAAGAAAACCATTATTGGAGTATACCAGCTCAGTTTGACAGCCCATGGGAATTGATATAATCTTTGTATATGATTAAAAATTTATCATTTATGTTGACCCATCTGCAAATACTTTGGATTTTAAATTTTCATTTACCTTTATATTCTGAATAACTCGAAACCTTTGGTATGTGAGGATGTTGAAATGATGCTTTGCACTTCCTTATTTGGGCTCTGTTTATTATGTGGTTGGAAGAAAAGGTGAAGAATAATATAGTAATTATCATTTACCCTAGTGATCTAAGATGAGGTAATAAGTTTTTGGTTTCTGAAAGTTTCTTTTTGAATATATTTTATTTTGCTTAATGCAGCTTAGGTTTTCTTCCTGTGACTGAACGTCTTGTGTTGAAAAGGAAAGTTTCTGACTATAGTTATCTCTGAGTGTTGTGTGCTAATCAAAGCTTCTGCTCTTGGTGAATTTGTCAACATAGAAAGCTCAACAGTCCTATTGCCAAGAACACACCTGAGATTAGCCACACATAATCTTAGTATTGCATCTGCCAAACTCATAGATTGGGATGCAAGAAGGTGGCCTGTTGAAGTTCTCTGCTGGTTTTCTAAAAAGGAAGGCCTCTCAGAGGTCATATAATTCAACTCTTAAATCAGTGGACGCTAGTCTGTTATATAGCATCCCTGAAAGAGGAAATGATAGAAACTTCCTACCGAAGGACATGGTATTCTAGAAGGAGCTGGGATGCAAAGTCAAAAGACCTTGTCTCATGAGACCCAGATTAAGTTCTCCTTAAACTCTGAGCCTCCATTTATCTATAAATTGTCCTGGCTTTATGTGTAACGTTTTTGAGAAGCTCTGGTGACAGTGATTCTGGAAAGCCCCGCATAAACTGTGGCACAGATATTGATGGGAAGTTGTCACTGTTCTAACAATAATTCAGATCTCACTCTCTTCCCTGAGGCAGGAAGCAGTTCCTAATCAACTGCATATACCAGTTATTCATAAATTTGGAGACATTCTTCTCTCAAATGGATTAAACCAAATTGGATATATCCCTTCTTCCAACTCCTTTATTCTTTAGAAGTAGTCTGTTAGATTACTGCCTTTTACACACCCTTATTTTGTATGTCTGATTTTAAAAATGGGCTTTTGAGAATTGTTTCCTGTTCAGTAGAGGTCACACTTCATTGAGCCTTTGAATCTTTAGAAAATGGTAATTTTATTTCGTAGCATGATGGGAAGTAGTAGCTCCATTGTTTCACTCAGGATCTTTCTCACCCGAGAACACCCAGGATTATTCTCTAGCTGTGGAAACATTTTTGGAGTGAGATGAAGAGACCAGTGTTTTACCAGGAATTTGCAGTATGATCTTGGATGTGTCATTTGGCTTCTTTAGCTTCTGTGCTATTTGTAAAGTCAGGCCATCAGACTGATTTCAGGCTTGTAAGCTTTCTTTACTTAAGTCTGCCAGGATTTCTTTCTAGAATTCCTTTTGGTCTTAGTTGCCAGAAGTTAGAGATGGCTGTGGAAAATGCTGTAGAATGGGACCCTGGACACCTTTAGTGAAGAAAGCTGTTTGTGATAGATGGCTAATGCCACCAAGTGAATGTGGTTAAACAACTAGACTGCCTGCAAGCTGCTTTTATTTTATTTATTTATTTTTTTAATTTATTTTTATTAGGGTGACATTGGTTAACAAAATCTAGTAAGTTTCAGGTGTACAATTCAACAGTACCTGCATACTGCTTTTAAAAAGTAGTTGACTATGTTATGTTTATATTCATTAACATATTGAAAATTAGATGTGAGGCTAAAGAAACTGACTCATGATTGTATCATATGTGTGTTCAGATTTCCAGAATAATGTCAGAAACCAGGCTTTAAGTAGACCTTTAATGGGGCAGTGTGGGATTGTTTCCCAGCTGTCACTCATCAGACTCCTATCCTGCATTCCCAGGAAGTGACTGAGACCAAGTGGTGTGTGTTAGATTGTAGGCATTAGAGTCAGGAAGGCCTGGCTTGGAATTCTACTAAATGCCCCTTGCCAGGATTGTTGTGAGGGTTAAAAGAAACAATGGATATGAAGTGCCAGGTGCAACGCCAGGCACATAAACTCCCTAAAGGGCTGCTGTTAGTGGTAGGGGCTAGTGAGGATTAGGAAAAAATATATAAACCATTTGGCACATAGTGGGGAGTCATTAGATAAGTTGTTGATACAGTTTATAAGTTAGAGATGTGCTTGTTATGAAATACAAAAGTATATAAAGCACTGTTTCACTCTCCAGAGGTGAATTTTCTTTACATATACAACATATTGACATGTGTATATGGGTATAGAACCACTAGGGTTTTCTTTTTCTTTAAAGAAAAATGCTAACCTGGAACTCTTTTTTTCACTGACCTCTTTTGAGCAGTTACACTGGGCTACTGTGAAATTTGAGCTGGCTTCTCCCTCCATTGAAGCCAAGATGAATAGGACCTAGAGACCTGAGGTGCTCAGGAGCCAGGCCCTGAACTCTGTGCCAAGAGGTTGGGGCTAGGACTGGGAACAACATGGGATGGCCTAGCTTATGATGCTCATTTGTAACCCTTGGAGGGTTTTCTTTCCTTTTGTAGATGGTGGAAGAGAGTGAAGAACGGCTCACAGAGGAGCAGATCGAAGCACTCCTCCACACTGTCACAAGCATTCTGCCTGCAGGGCCAGAGGCTGAGCAGAAGAAAAATACCAACTGTGATGTGACAATGGATGAAGAGGACCCAGCATAGAAGAGCACAGCTGGCCCAAACATCTCTTAAAGTTGAAAGGCCCAACAGCCATTTTTCAGACATGGAGAATTGTTTGGTTTTAGCCTCTACCCCAACAGATCTGATTTCATGGTTAGTTGGGTAAGTCACAAAAATAAGCCTTTCTCAAAAATAAGCTGAAAAGAAACACTTTGCTTCCAGAAGAAGAAACATGGTGAAAACAGGCTGAGGTTGTCAGTGCAGAGAGCTAAAGAAAAGAGGGCAGAGTCAAAGAGTACAATGAGTGTGGAATCCTCTGTGGTAAAAAAATTTCTTCAGTGGCCTTTGTTACAGTTGTGGGAAAGTCCCTATTCACACCTAGTAAAATACTTACATTGACTTTGATGGACTGTATTCTAATTAATTTCTTCTGCTTCCCTAGGAACTTCTCAAGCAGAGGCACAGAATGCTGTTAGGATGAAAACTGAGTTATGGGATGCCAGTTAGATGGCTACACACTCCCAGAGCAGCTCCTGGTTAAAATGAGCCACTGAGCCTGGTTCACCTTAGATGAATCTTCCTTGAGAACAGCTGAAATAAAAAAAGAATAGATCTGGCCAACTCTTCATCAGGTCTAAAGGCCCCTTTTCCTCTGCTGGCATGGACTTTGTTTACTAGCTCATTATTTTGTCTTAAATGTTAGAGCACAGCTCATTATAGTTGAAAAGAGGCACTTCAAACTGGCAACAGAAATAGTGTTGGTTCCCTTTCTAACTACCCTCAGTTTTTTGCCCTAGGACGGGAACCCTCGGCAGGTGCTGCTTGTTGAGACCAGGTGCGCTTCATTTGCACAATGGGCAAATTATTTGCATCTTTAAAAAGGGCACAATTATGTATCTCTCTTCATAGACAGAATGTATAAGAACTAGTGGTAACAAGAATTTGAATTTGTTGGCTGTTGTAAAGTTGTTTCAGTTTTTTTTTTTTTTAATTTAAAATATTGGGATAATTACCATGTAAAGAGCTTGTTAATATTCAAGCACTAGAGAGTTTAGTACCTCCAGATATGTGGTTGCCTTTGGTCCTAGGAATATTGCTAAAAATCTTAATTTTTCACATTCACTCTGTTCCTATTTGGGGAAGAAAATGATCATAGACATTAATTTTCCATATTGGTACTCATTTTGTTATAATGAGTTACAAATTTTTATAATTTGTTACAACTTTTTTGTTACAAATGTTAAAGCATTTTCAATGCTGCTATTGGATTGCTTCCCCCTCCTTTATGATTCCCAGGTTTTCATCCTTTCTACCTTGTCCCCTCCCCCAATTATAATTATGTCAGCCTTTGAGGATCAAGGGAGATCTGCTTATTGGCAACATTGAAATTAACAAGTCATTTATTTTTCAATCTCTCGAGTATTGGGAATTCTACCTGGAGCTGTTATTTCATCTTAACTTTGTGTTAGATACTTTTGCTTGATAGATTTCTGACTTAATCTGTTTAATAATAAATTGTTTCCAAGTCACTGCTCACTTGTGATATTTTTATAAATCTTTGAAGAGTTTGTTTTGCCATGGATAGAAAGAAATAAAGTGAAATCTGACTTAGTTTAAAATGTGTGATTTTTTAAAAAAAAGTTGAATCTACTTGGATTTAAATTCCATGTTGGGGTGGCTCCATAGTGTAGTGGTTAGCACGTCTGCTTTACATGCAGAAGATCCTGGGTTTGCGCCCCAAGTGGAGCCACGGACCGTGCACTGGAGATGTCAGGCCCTGGATTCGCCAGGCCCTCAGTGCACCAGGCCCCCAGTGCACACTGTGAGCGTGTGGGCGGAGATGCCCTGCCTTCAGAGATCCAGTTCTTAAGGGGAAACAGCAACATCCATAGGTCACAGGTGGAAGTAGGGGGAGGGGAGGAATTAAAGAGGGGGAAAATTAAAAATCTAAAATAAATAAATAAATAAATAAATAAATCCATGTTAGATTTCAGGAAGATTTTCTGTTTCTATATTTGGGACCTGAATGTAGCCTAATTTTTTGATTAAATCAGTCAGGCTCTGGAATACTTAATCTTTATCAGAAACATATTCTATGTGATATTCCTGTCACATTAATAATAAACATTTTAGAAATAAGTCATAATTTACTAAAGAAATTTAACCAGGATCACATCTTGGAAAGGAACTGGGAAGTCTGGGAGACTTGCTTTACATTTTATATCCTTCTATATGGTTTCAGTTTTTGACCATGTGACTGTTCTATTCTTTCAAAAGAAAAGATGTCCATTTCCGTGTCGTTCTTGGCCTCTGTGAAGGTGAGTGAATGGGTAGTTGATAGTTAAATTATGTCCCAAACATGGAGGCTGATGCCCAGTTCAGTCATTGGAGGAGAGGCAGTACTGAGAGGAGCTGGGACAGGTTTTGCATCATGACCTGTGATATGATGAGAAGAGAAAAATTCTGAGATGTCCTAATTATAGCTGACCAGAGAATGGGAGGGAAGTTAATTAGTTAACAGAGCTGAAACCAACAAAACACTGCTCATATTCCTGAATGTGTGTTGAAACTTTGAATCAACTTCCAGTTTGCTCTTTCAGCTCTTAGCTAGTACCAGAGGCCACCACATCTTGTTTATCCGTGAACTTTTGGGACCGTTGTCCACAACTAATCCAGAAGCAGCAGATACTTCTTTACCTACTGTGCACCTATCCCAGAACTTTCTCTGCTTCACCTCCCTCCCTTCTTATCTATAGCCAATGTGAATTCTTTCAAAATAAGTCTTTCTTTCCCAAAGTTATTGTATAAAAGAGCTCCTTCAGCCCTAGGATAGTGGACATGTTTTGTCGTCTTCTAGCCCTGGTGCTGGTGGTTTAGACTGCATTCTCTGGGACCTGTGCTTTTTCTGGCTAGCATATGGCTCAATAAACCCTTTCAAAAAAACTTTTAGCCTCAAAGATTATTGTTTAACAAGCATATGAGGAAGGCAAAGTTTTGAAGTTATAGCTAGATAGATTTTTTAGGTCTACTGGCCTTCGTTATTTGACTTCCGTAGGCTCTCAGTTTTTTCATTTGTCTGTTTGTTTTTAGGACTAAGTTCTGGTTTCTAACTTGGAGAGGTTTTTTTAGTTATCTGTCAAGAAGGTACTAATGAGCTCTTAAAAAATTAAGTTGACTCCCACTTAAATGTTTACTCAAATATTTAACTTCTCTCTTTTTGCTTGTTGCAGTATGATCTACTGCCACCTCAGAGCTCATTCATAAAATGGGTACCATTTCCCTAATCAATCGTTATGTAACCATACCAACTCTCTAGAGCTTATACCCTAATCAGAGGTGAATAAATTAATGCTCCAGTATATTCTTTGCTAAGTCATTTTCTCCCCTGAAACCAATTTAACACCATTTGTATACACCAATCATTTCTCAGTAAACTATAAAGTGTACCCTGAAAAGCATCATCAACCATATTTAATCACACAATGAATGAAGGGGAAAAAAATAAGCAAAACTGTGTAGAGGTCCTTTTACATATTTTTAAAATTAAGGTATCATTCATATATCATAAAATTGACCCTTTTAAAATGTACCATTCAGTGGTTTTGAGTATAATCACAAGGTTGTACAACCATCACCACTACCTAATTCCAGAATGTTTTCAATCACCCCCAAAATGGGGAGCCTGGCAACCACTACTTTCTATTTTCTACTTTCTGTCTATATATTTGCCATTCTGGATATTTTTTATAAATTGAATCTCATAACACGTGGCCTTTTGTATCTGAATTTTTTCACAGTATAGTATTTTCAAGGTTCAAATATGTTATACCATTTTTGTGGATGAATAATTCATTGAATAGACATACCACATTTTGAATATTCATTCATCAGTTGGTGAATATTTGAATTATTTCTACTCTTTTTTGAATATGTTACTGTGAACATTGTGTGCAAAGTTTTTGTGATTGTGTATTTTTCTTTCTCTTGCATATACCTAGGAGTTGAATTGTTGGGTCGTATGATAAGGCTATGTTTAACTTTTTGATGCAGTACCAAGGTTTTCTATAGCACCTGAACCATTTCATGTTTCTACTACCAATTCATGATGAAATCCAATCTCTTGTTATTGTCCCTCTTTTTGATTATAGCCATCCTAGAGGTTGTGAAATCACTGGTTTTGATTTGTATTTCCCTAATGGCTATCATTCTGGTTTTGATTTGTATTTCCTTAATGGCTATTGATGTTAAGCATCTTTTCATATGTTTATTGGCCATTTGCATATCTTGGGAGAAATGTCTATTGAAATCCATTGTGCATTAAAAAATTAATAGACTTTTTCTCAAGGAGTTTTACGTTTACAGAGAAATTAAGCAGAACGTAGGTTTCCTTTATCCCTCCCCCAACAGTTTCTTCCATTATTAACATCTTGCATTAGTGTGGTGCATTTGTTAAAATTGATGAGCCAATATGGATACATTATTACTAAAAGTCCATAATTTACATTAAGACTCATTCTTTGTTGTTGTACATTAGGAAGTACAGTAATACATACATAGAATGGGTTTTGACAAATATATATCTACCACTACATTATCATTAAAATATTTTTAATGTCCTAAAACTACCCTGTGCTCCACCTATTCACCCCTCCTGCCCTTTGAATTCCTAGCAACCACTCATCTTTCGTTTGCACCCACGGTTTTGCCGTTTTCAGAATATCATGTTGTTGGAATCACAGTATGTTTGGATTTCACTTAGCGATATACATTTAAGTTTACTCCATGATACTTCATTTCATGGTAGCTCTTTTTTTTTTTTTAAGTATCGAATAATATCTTTTTGTCTGGCTGTGTCATCAGTTTGTTTATATATTCACCTATTGAAGGGCATTTGGTTGCTGCCAAGTTTTGACAGTTATCAAAAAATAGCTGCTATAAACATTTGTGTGAAGGTTTTTATGTAGGCAGAAGTTTTCAGTTCTTGGGTAAATGCCAAGGAGTGTGATAGCTGGATCATATGGTAAGAGTATGTTTTTTTAAAAAAATTTATTTATTTAAATTAGTTTCAAGTATACAGGACATTGGTTAGACATCTATATAGTTTATAAAATGATCCCCCAATTGCTCCCTTCCTCCCCTGGCCCTCCACCTAGCCATCATATTAATGCTAACTGCATTCTCTCTTCCGTGCTCCCCATCCCCACGACCAACTATCAACTACTAATTTGTACTTCTTTAACCCTTCACCCCATTCTCCCAGCCCCCAACCCCCATCCCCTCTGTCCATCACCAAATTGTCCACTATTTTTGTGAGTCTATTTTTAATTAGTTATTTTTGTTCCTTGGATTCCGCATATAAGTGAAGTCATATGGTATTTATCTTTCTCTGACTTATTTCACTCAGCTTAATAACCTCTAGGTCCATCCATGTCGTTGCAAATGGTAGGATTTCATTTATTTTAATGGCTGAGTAATATTCCATTGTGTATATGAACCATAATTTCTTTATCGAATCGTCTGTTGATGGGCATTTAAATTGCTTCCATATCTTGGCTATTGTAAATTGTGCTGCCATGAATATTGGAGTGCATAGATCTTTACGAATTATTGTTTTGGTTTTCTTTGGATAAATACCCAGAAGTGCAATTGCTGGATCAAAAGGTATATCCATTTTTAATTTTTTGAGAAACCTTCATACT
The DNA here is from genome assembly GCF_000325575.1 of Pteropus alecto. Lineage (NCBI taxonomy): Eukaryota > Metazoa > Chordata > Mammalia > Chiroptera > Pteropodidae > Pteropus > Pteropus alecto. The sequence goes on from NW_006441386.1 coordinate 751,267, forward strand.
GTTTTCCATAGCAGCTGTACCAATTTGCATTCCCACCACCAATGTACGAGGGTTCCCTTTTCTCTGCATTCTTGCCAGCACTTCTTGTTTTTGATTTATTGATGATAGCCATTCTGACAGGTGTGAGGTGCTTTCTCATTGTGGTTTTTATTTGCATTACTTTGATGGTTAGCGACCTTGAGCATCTTTTTATATGTCTACTAGTCATCTGTATTTCCTCTTTTAAGAAGTATCTGTTCAGGTCTTCTGCCCATTTTTTAACTGGATTGTTTGTTTTTTTATGTTGTTGAGATGTATAAGTTCTTGATATATGTTAGATATTAGCCCTTTATCAGATTTATCATTAGCAAATATCTTCTCTCAAACATTCGGTTATCTTTCATTTTTTTGGTGGTTTCCTTTGCTGTACAAAACCTTTTTAGTTTGATGTAGTCTCATTTGTTTATTTTTTCTTTTGTTTCCCTTACTGAGGAGGTATATCTGAAAAGAAATTCCTGTTAGTAATATCAGAGTTTACTGCCTATGTTTTCTTCTAGAAGTTTTATGGTTTCAGGTCTCACATTTAAGTCTTTAATATATTTTGAGTCTATTCTTGTATGTGGTGTAAGAAGGTGGTCCACCTTATTTTTGCATGTATCTGTCCGGTTTTCCCAACACCAATTATTGAAGAGACTGTCCTTGCCCCATTGTATATTCTTACCTCTTTTGTCATATATTAAGTGAGCGTATAGGCGTGGATTTATTTCTGAGCTCTTTATTCTGTTCCATTGATCAATGTATCTGTTTTTATGCCAGTTACCATGTGTTTTGATTACTGTTGTCTGGTAGTATAGTTTGATATCAGGTAGTGGGATATTTCTAACTCTGTTCTTCTTTCTCACGATTGCCA
>NW_006441386.1:752408-757215 GCF_000325575.1 Pteropus alecto
AAAGTTCAGCACTGGTGTATAAAACTGCCACTGACTTCTTAATATTTATTTTGCAACCTGCTACTTTACAGATTTCATTGATCGGTTCTAACAGTTTTTTGGTGAACTCTTTAGGGTTCTCTATATACAGTATTATGTCATTGACAAATAGCAAGAGTTTTACTACTTCTTTTCCAATTCAGATACATTTTATTTCTCTCTTGTCTGATTGTTGTGGCTAAGATTTCCAATACAAAGTTGAAGAGGAGTGGTGAAAGTGGGCATCCTTGTCTTCTTTCTGATCTTAAGGAAAAAACTTTTAGCCTTTCCCCATTGAGTATGATGTTAGCTGTATGTTTGTCACATATGGCTTTTATTATGTTGAGGTATGTTCCTTCTATTCCCACTTTGCTGAGAGTTTTTATCATAAATGGATGCTGGATTTTGTCTATTGCTTTTTCTGCATCTATTGATATGATCATATGATTTTTATCTTTCAATTCATTAATGTGGTGTGTCACATTGATTTGCAGATATTGTACCAACCTTGCATCCCAGGAATAAATCTAACTTGATCATGGTGTATGATATTTTTAATGTGTTGCTGAATTCTTTTAATTGTAAGGTTAGATTGTTTATTTGAGCTTTTTCTTGTTTCTTGAAGTAAGCCTGTAATCCTATGAATTTCCCTCTTAGGACTGCTTTTGCTGTGTCCTATAAATTTTGAGTTGTTTTCATTTTTATTTTTCTCTAGGTATCTTTTGACTTCTTCCTTGATCTCATTAATAACCCATTCATTGTTTAGTAGCATGTAATTTAGCCTCCATGTGTTTGTGTTTTTTCCAGTTTTTTTCTTGTAGTTGATATCTAGTTCCACAACATTGTGACCAGAGAAGACGGTTGATATGATAGCAGTCTTAAATTTATTGAGACTTGATTTGTGTCCTAACATGTGGTCTGTCCTTGAAAATATTCCATGTGCACTTGAGAAGAGTATGTTTGTTTTTCTAAGAAATGCCAAATTGTCTTACAAAGTGTATGTACCATTTTGCATCCCCACCAACAATGAGTGAGAGTTCCTTTGTTCCATATGGTCACCAGAATTTGGTGGTTTAAGCGTTTTGGATTTTGGCCATTCTAATATGTCTTTAGGGAAGTGCAAAATCAAACAGCAATGTGATACTATTATATCAACATCTTTTCATATGCTTATTTACCATCTCATATCTTTTTTGATGAAGTGTCCAGGTCTTTTGCCCATTTTTAAATTAGTTTTTTTCTTTTTGTTGAGATTTAAGAGTTTACTTATTTTATAGTTGAGTAATATTTTATTGGAGATTTAAGAGTTTTAAAAAATATGTTTTAGATACAAGTCTTTTGTCAGATAATGTGTTTTGCAAATATTTTCTCCCAGTCTGTGGCTTATCTTTTCATTCTCTTAATAGTGTCTTTCACACAGCAGAGTTTTTAATCTTCATAAAGTCTAATCTATATATTTTTTCATGGATCATGCTTTTGACGTTATATCTAAAAATTCATCATAAAGCCCAGGGTCACCTAGATTTTCTCCTGTGTTATTTTTTGTAGTTTTATAGTTTTTCATTTTACATTTAGATCATTTTGAGTTAATTTTTGCAAAAGGTACAAGGTCTGTGTCTACATTCATGTTCGTTTGTTGTTTTTTGTTTTGCATATGACTATCCAGTTCTTCCAGCACCATTCGTTGAAAAAGACTCCTTCCTCCGTTCAGTTGCTTTTGCCTTTGTCAAAGATGAGTCTAATCTTCTACCAATATCATGCTCTTGATTATTGTAGCTTTGTATTATCTTGAAGTCATGTAATGTCAGTCCTCCTGCTTTGTTCTCTTTTTTGCATCTTTTTACTTTAGTATTCTTAGAATCCAGAGATACTTTTTAATAGAAATTTTTACTTTTTATTTTTAAAATATCTTTTAAAATGTATTTTTCGATTATTATACATTCAGCCTTTCGGGAGTCTGAAGTTTTGTTTGTTTCTTTGCAATTCACTTTTTTCTCTTAATGTCACTTTATTATTTTTTATCCTTCTCCCATTTTTTTAAATCTCATCTCTCTCTCTCACACACACACACACACATCCTGCTTCCTTTGGCAACCATCAGCTTCTACGTATCTTATGTGTCTGTTTCTATTTTGTTTTGCTTATTTGTTTAGATTCCACATATAAGTGAATCATTTACTTGCTTTTCTCTGACTTATTTTACTTAGCATAACCCTCTGTCCATTCATGTTGTCACAAATAGCAAGATTTCATTCTTATTGCTGTATAATGTTCCATTATACAACATCTTCTTTATCCATTTATCTATCAATAGACATCTAGTTTGCTTCCATATCTTGCCTATTACTAGTAATGCTGCAATGAACCTAGGGATGCATATCTCTTTTCAAATTAGTGTTTTTGATTTCTTCAGGTAAATACACAGAAGTGGAATTGCCAGAACGTATGGCAGCTCTGTTTTTAATTTTTTGAGGAATCTCCATACTGTTTTACATAGTGGCTATACTAATTTATAATCCCACCGACAGTGTACCGGGGTTCCCTTTTCTCTACATCCTTACCAGCAATTGTTATTTGTTGATTTATTGATGATAGCTGTTTTGACAGATGTGATATCTCATTGTGGTTTTAATTTGCATTTCCCTGCTGATTAGTGACAATGAGTATCTTTTATATGGCTGTTGGCCATCTGTATGTCCTCTTGGAAAAATGTCTGTTTAGGTTCTCTGCCTATATTGAATTGTTTGTTTTTTTATGATTTTAAGTTATATGTGTTCCTTTCATATTTTGGTTAAATATTTCATATTTAACCCCTTATCAGATTTATCATTGGTGAATATCTTCTCCCATTCAGTAGGTTATCCTTTCATTTTGTTGATGGTTTCTTTCACTGTGCAAAATCTCTTTTGTTTGATATCATCCCATTTGTTTATTTTTTCTTTTGTTTCCCTTACCCAAGAAGACCTTATCCAAAAAGATACTGCTAAGAGTAATAAAATGTTTACTGCCTCTGTTTTCTTCTAGGAATGTTATGGTTTCAGGAATGTTAAGTCTCTAATACATTTTTAGTTTATTCTTGTATATGTTGTAAGAAGGTGGTCCAGTTTCATTTTTTTGCATGTATCTTTTCAGTTTTCCCAGCACTATTTATTGGATAGACTGTCTTTACCCCATTGTATATTCTTGCTCCTTTGTCATAGATTAAATGACCATATATGTGTGGGTTTATTTCTGGGCTCTTTATTCTGTTCCATTGATCTGTGTGTCTGTTTTTATGTCATTTTGAGTCATATAGCCTTGTAGTATAGTTTGATATCATCAGATAGTGTGATAATTCCAACTTTTCCCCTCAAGATTGCTTTGGCTATTCATAGTATTTCGTGGTTCCATATAAATTTTAGGATTATTTGTTGTGGTTCTGTTACTGGAGAGTAGGGATCATCTCCTGAAGTGTTGTCTAGGTTCTTGACGTCTTGAACAAAGAATTCAGCAAGACACCGAAATACAATAGAAAAGAAAAGTTTTATTAGAAAGGAAAGTACACTTCCAGAAGTGGATGCAGGCCTGAGCAAGAGAAGTGTGGCTCAAAAGGCCTGATAACAAAGACCTAAGGGTTTTTAATCCCTTTTTCCTGTGGGTAGTTACTTTGAGTGAGCTTCCTTGATTGACAACTAAGATTGACAGGACTCAGTGATTCATCCTTTTACTTTCTGCGCATGTTTGTTCCCTCAATTCAGTCTGTTATAATGATATTAATGAACTTCTGGGTATATGCATCATGTTATAATGATGGTATAATGAGGCTCAGGTGAGTTGAAGGTCATTGAGGTCTTCATTGCGCAGGTGTGAGCTTGATATACCCTTTCATTTATTCGTGTCCTCTTCATTTTCTTCAGTATCTTAAAATATTCAGAGTACAGATCTTTCACCTCCATGGTTAAATTTATTCCCAGGTATTTCTGTGATGTTGCTTGTAACTTCTTTCATTTATGGTTTTATTTCTTTGGACTTTTTTTTCTCTATGAGTTTGATTAAATTTTGGTCAATTTTTTTCTTTACCTCTTAGTTTTATTGATTTTTTTCTATTTTTTAAATTTCTATTTTGTTTATTTTCACTCTGATCTTAACTATTTCTTCTGTTTACTTTGGGTTTTGTTCTTGTTTTTCTAGTTCCATTAGATAATTAGATTGTATTTGGGATTTTTCTTGTTTTTTGATATAGTACTGTATACCTCTGAATGTTCCTTTTAGAAGTGCTTTTGCTGCATCCCATAAATTTTGAAAACTTGTTTTCATTTATTTCAAAATAGTTTTTTGATTTCCTGTTTGTTTAGTAGCATGTTGTTTAGTCTACACATATTTGCGTTTTTTCCAGTTTTCTTTCTGTAGTTGATTTCTAGTTTCAGACCATTGTAGAGGGAAAGGATAGTTGATAGGATTTCAGTCGTCTTGAACTTATCGAGGCTTGTTTTGTGCCCTAATGTGTGATCAATTCTGGAGAATGTTCTATGTGCACTTGAAAAAACTGTGTTCCACAATACTATGTGTGTGTGTGTGTGTGTGTGTGTGTGTGTGTGTGTGTGTGTGTGTGTGTGTGTATTGCCTTACTGTTAAATTGTATACCTGAAACTTACTGGATTTCGTTAACCAGTTACCATAAAAAAAATAAAATAAAATAAAATAAAAAAATAGGCGAAAAGCCAGAACAGACACCTCAGCAAAGCAGATATGCAGATGGTAAATAAGCATATGAAAAGATGCTCCACATCATATATCACCAGGGACATAA
>NW_006441386.1:757236-771460 GCF_000325575.1 Pteropus alecto
GATAGATAGATAGATAGATAGATAGATAGATAGATAGATAGATAGATAGGTCGAAAAAAGAAAAAATGTGTTCTACAGTTTTTGGATGAAATGTTCTATAAATGTATTAAATTTATCTGGTCTAATGTGACATTAAGGCCATTATTTCCTTTTTGATCTATCCATTGATGTAAGTGGGGTATTATAGTTTCCTATCATTGTATTACTGTAGACTTCTCCCTTTATGTTTATTAATAATTCTATATTTAGGTGTTCCTATGTTGAGTGCATAGATATTTATAATTGTTATATCCTTGAGGATGAAAAGTAGGTTTTTTAGAAAGTAACCTAACAGGGTGATCTATTATAAGTTCCTAACTGGGCAGGTCATTGTGGTGGTCATGCCCCAGGCATATATTTTCTTTAGAAAAGATTTATCTTTACCTTAAGCAAGTCCTGTCCATTGTTTCTGTGCATCTAGGATAACACACCTTTAAAATACCCTCTTTCAGACCCCTCCTTCTAATATTTGACCACCCTTTCATGTTCCTTCTAAAGCATAAGATAGCACAGAACCTTAACTATCCTGTGATTCGATCCCCACCCTGCTTTATCCCACCTTCATGTAATCTTCCGTTAATCTCAAATGCATAAAATAAACTGCAGACTGTTAATCTCTGAAGCATTTATCTCATACTGTTGAAATCTAGCTTCCAGTTGTATCCTCAGTTTGGCTCAAATAAAAATTTTTTAAAAATTCTCTACAGGTGTGGATGTTCTTACATTGACATCCTCTTCTTGGATTTGCCTCTTTATAATTAGGTAGTATCCTTTTTGTATGTTTGTTTTAAAGTCTGTTCTGTCTTAAACAAGTATTGCTAACACATCTTTCTTTTTTTTATTTGTATGGAATAGCTTTTTCCATAACTTAACTCTCAGTCTGTATGTGTCTTTATATTTGAAGTGAATCTCTTATAAATAGCATATAGATAGGTCCTGTTTTTTAATCCATTTATCCACCCTGTGTCTTTTGATTGGAGCATTTAATCCATTTACATTTAAAGTAATTATTGATAACTGTGTGCTTATTGCCATTTTGTTAATTGTTTTTTGGTTATTTTTATAGTTCTGTTCCTTTGTCTCTTGAACTTTCCCTTGTGGTTTCCTGGTTTTCTTCAGTGTTTTATTTGGGTTCCTTGCTCTATTCTTTGTATATCTTTCACAGGTTTTTGGTTTGGGCTTAGCATGAGGTTTATAAATTGTAGCAGTCTATTTTAAGCTGATGGGCATTTGTGTTCAAATATATTCTATAAAGAATACATTCTTACTTCCCCTTTTATGATTTATTGTATTGATGTCATGTTTTAGATCTTTTTGTCATATATCTCCTACATACCTAATGTAGTTTGTGTTGAGTTTGATACTTTTTTCTTTTGACCTTCACAGATAGTTTTTTTTTATTTAATGAAATTTTTTTAATTTATTTTTTTATGGTGACATTGGTTAATGAAATCCAATAAGTTTCAATGTACCCTTTAACAGTAAGGCATATATATATATTCATATTGTGTGTTCACCTCCCATAGTTAGATCTCTTTTTGTGACAACATATTTTACCCCTTTTACCCTATCTACTTTTCCCCTCCCCCCTACCTCCTACTCTCCGGTAACTACTAGTCTATTGTACATGTCCATGAGTCTCCGTTTGTCCTGTTCATTTGTTACATTTAGGTTTATATCCCACATATAAGTGATATCATGTGATTTTCAACTTTTTCTGTCTGGCTTATTTCACTTAGCATGATTATCTCGAGGTCATTCCATGTTGTCGCAAATGGCAGTATTTCATCTCTTCTTCTGGCTGAGTAACATTCCATTGTACATATGTGCCACAGCTTCTTTAGCCAATCATCTATCATAGGGCACTTCAGTCACTTCCATGTCCTGGCCACTGTGAATAATGCTGCTATGAACATCAGTGTGCAAATATCTTTTTGGATATGGGTTTTCAAGTTGTTGGGGTAATTACCCAGTAGAAGGATTGCTGGATCATATCGTAGATCAATTCTTAGTTTCTTGAGGAACCTCCATACTGTTTTCCAAAGTGGCTGTACCAATTTGCAGTCCCACCAGCAGTGTATGAGGGTTCCTTTTTCTCTGTATCCTCTCCAACATTTGTTATTACTTGTCCTGTTGATTATAGCCATTCTAACAGGTGTGAGATTGTATCTCATTGTGGTTTTGATTTGCATTTCCCTAATAATTAGCAATGTTGAGGATCTTTCCATATGTTTGGCAGCTATTTGTATTACTTCTTGGAGAACTGTCTGTTCAGGTCCTTTGCCCATTTTTTGACTGGATTGTTTGCTTTCTTGTTGTATGAGTTGTATGAGTTCTTTATATATTTTGGATATTAGGCCCTTAGTGGAGGCATTGCTTACAAATACATTTTCTCATTTGGATGGTTGTCTCTTTACCTTGTTGACGGTTTCTTTAGCTGAAGAAAAGCTTTTTAGTTTGATGTAGCCCCATTCATTTATTTTAGCTTTTACTTCCTTTGCCTTTGAGGTCAAATTCATAAAATCCTCTTTATGTCCAAGGTCCTTGAGTTTAGTCCCTGTGTTTTTTTTTCCTATACATTTTCTTGTTTCAGGTCTTATATTCAGGTCCTTAATCCATTTTGAGTAAATCTTGGTGTATGACGATAGACAATAGTCTAGTTTCATTCTTTTGCAGGTGACTTTCCAGTTTTCCCAGCACCATTTATTGAAGAGGTTTTTCTTTCTTCACTGTATGTTTTTGGCTTTTTTGTCAAAAATTATTTGCCCATACAAATATGGGTTTACTTCTGAACTCTCAGTTCTGTTCCACTGGTCCGTATTTTGCTGCCAATATCATGCTGTTTTGATTACTGTTGCTTTGTAGTGGCGGGGAGGGGGCTGGCTCCGCAGAGTGATGCCTCCAGCCTCATTCTTTTTTCTCAGGATGGCTTTGGCAAATTGGGTTCTTTTGTGCTTCTATACAAATCTGATGACTTTTTGTTCTGTTTTTCAAAAAATGCCAATGGGATTTTGATGGGGATTGCATTAAATCTGTATAATGCTTTAGGTAATATGGTCATTTTAAATATGTTGATTCTTCCAGTCCAAGAACACAGAATACCTTTCCATTTCTTTATATCTTCTTCGATTTCTTTTAATAAGGTCTTGTAGTTTTTATTACATAGGTCCTTCACATGTTTTGTTAGATTTATTCCTAGATATTATTTTTGTTGCAATTGCAAAAGGAATTATTTTTTTTTAACTTCTTTTTCTGACACTTCGTTGTTAGAGTATAGAAACAATATGGATTTTTGAACGTTGGTTTTGTATCCAGAACTTTACTGTATTTGCTTATTGTTTCTAGTAGTGTTCTTGTGGAGTCTTTAGGATTTTCTATATAGAGAATCATGTCATCTGCAAATAGTGACAGTTTGACTTTGTCATTTCCTTCTTTCATCATTAAGTATAATGTTGGCTGAGGGTTTGTCATATATGGTCTTTATCATGTTAAGGTGCTTTCCTTCTATACCGATTTTGTGAAGTGTTTCGATCATAAATGGATGCTGTATCTTGTCGAAGGCTTTTTCTGCATGTATTGATATGGTATAATTCTTATTTTTTAATTTGTTTATGTAGCGTATCACATTAATTGATTAGCATATGTTGAACCATCTCTGTGTCCCTAGGATGAAGCCCACTAGATCATGGTATATAATCTTTGTAATATATTGCTGTATTCGGTTCACTAGTGTCTTGTTTTGGATTTTTGCATCTGCGTTCATGAGAGAGATCTCATGAACTGAGAGATATCAGTCTGTGGTTTTCTTTTTTTGTGTTATCTTTACTAGGTTTTGGTATCAGGATAATATTAGTCTCATAATATGAGTTAGGAAATATTGCCACCTCTTCATTTTTTTGGAAGAGTTCGAGGAGAATAGATATTAAATCTTCCTTGAATGTTTGGTAGAATTCACTTGGCGAAGCCATTTGGTCCTGGACTTTTACTTTTTGGTAGGTTTTCGATGATTGTTTCAATTTCCATACTGCTGATCGGTCTATTTAGATTTTCCAGTTCTTGATTCAGTCTAGGAAGGTTATTCAGTTTGGTCCTTTTCTTCTAGGTTATTCAGTTTGGTGTTATATACTTTTTCATAATATTCTTACATGTTCCTCTGTATTTTTAAGGTGTTCTTTGTAATTTCTCTTCTTTCATCCTTGATTTTGTTTGTTTGTGCCCTTTCTCTTTTTTCTTTAGTGAGTCTAGCAGGGGTTTGTTAATTTTACTAGCCTTCTCAAAGAACCAGCTCTTTGTTTCATTTTTCTATTGTTTTTTGTTGTTGTTGTTTTGTTTTGTCTTCAATTTCATTTATTTCTGCTCTAATTTTGATTACTTCTTTCCTTCTGCTGACTTTAGGCTTCATTTGTTCTTCCTTTCCTAGTTTTTTAAGATGAAGCATTCATTTATTTATTTGGGCTTATTCTTGTTTTTGGAGGTAGGCCTGTAATGATATGATCTTTCCTCTTATGACCACTTTTGCCGTGTACCAAAAGTTTTGACATGTTATACTATCATTATCATTTGTGTCTGTGTATCTCTTTATCTCTTTTTATTTCTTCTCTGACCCAGTTATTCTTCAATAGCATGTTGTTTAATCTCCATGTATTTGTGATTCTTCTCACTTTCTTTTCACAGTTGATCTCTAGTTTCTAAGCATTATGATCAGAGAATCTGGCTGGTACTATTTCAACCCTCTTAGATTTGTTGAAGCTATCTCTGTGCCCCAGTATGTGGTCCCTTCTTGCAAATGTTCCATGTGCACTAGAGAAGAATATGTAAGCAGCCGTTTTGCGATGAAAGGCTATGTAAAATAAATGTCAATTATGTCCATTTGGTCTAATGTATCAATTAAGGATCTTATTTCCTTATTGATTTTCTCTTTGGATGATCTGTCATATTTGACAGTGGTTATGTATATAGGCCCCCTACTATGATCGTCTTTTGGTCTTTTTCTCTCTTTAGTTCTGCTAGTAATTGCTTTACATATTTCTGGGCTCCCTTATTGGGAGCAGAGATATTAATAAGTGTTATGTCTTCTTGGTGCATGATTCCCTTTATCATTATGAAGTGTCCCTTAATATCTTTCTTTACCTTTTTTATTTTGAAATCTGTTTCATCTGATATTAGTACCACTACTCCCACTTTTCTCTGAATGCCATTTGCTTGAAATCTCATTTTCCACCCTTTCACTTTGACTCTAAATTTGTCTTTGGAACTGAGATGTGTCTCCTGGAGGCAGCATATGGTTGAGTTTGTTTTTTGATCCACTCTGCAACTCTGCACCTTTTTATTTGTGAGTTCAATCCATTTACATTTAGGGTGGTTATTGAAATATCAGGTCTTCTTATAGCCATTTTATCTTTTGCTTTCAGTTAGCTTGGTGTTTCCATTGCTTCCTTGTTTATGTGTTTCTGTTTTCTTCATTGTAGTTGGCTTTTGTGGGTTTTACCTCTGGTTTTTCTTGTTTTATGTTATATACTTCAGTTCTGAATCTTTGGCTTGTGGTTACCATTACAAATATATAAAAGATATGTGTGTGTGTGTGTGTGTGTGTGTGTATGTATACATATATGTATATGTATATGTGTGTGTGTGTATATATATATATACACACATATATATATACAGTTGTTCATTTTCTCATATGCCTTATCTCCATTCCCCTTTGTGAATTTGGATCTTTGAATCCTCCCCTTTTCATTCATTGTCATCTCAATCTGTCTCTATGTATGCTGAACATTCATTAATATCTTGTTATAGCAAATCTTTTCTTATTGTTTAAGTTCTCAAGGCCCTGTTCTTACTAAGTGTTGCACTCCTCTGTTTCTATCTGCTTGCTAGTTACCTTACTCCTAATTATGTATTTTTTTTTCATTTTGTTTTAGGTAAGTGTGCTGACCTCTTTCAGTATTTCCTGTAATGCATGCCTCATAGTGGAGAATTCCCTCAATTTTTGTATGTCTAGAAAGGTCTTTATTTTGCCTTCATATCTAAAGGAGAGCTTTGCTGGATACATTATTCTTGGCTGGTAGTTCTTTTTATTAATAGTTTGAACATTTGATTCCACTCCTTTCTTGCTTATAAGATTTGTGCTGAGAAGTCCGACGATAAACTAATGGATTTTCTTTTATAGGTTACTGTGTTCTTTTCCCTGGTTGCCCTGAGAATTCTTTCTTTTTTGTTGATTTTTGATAACTTTAATACAATGTGTCTTGGTGAAGGCACTTTGGGGTTGAGATAATTGGGTATACTGTTAACTTCTTGAATTCCAAGCTCCAGCTCATTCCTTAGATTTGGGAAATTCTCATCAACTATTTGTCTGAAAATGCTTTCTAGTCCCTGCTCCTTTTCCTCCCTTTTGAGAATGCCCATTATTCTTATGTTTCCTCTCCTGATGGTATCAGGTAGTTCTTGTATTTCTCTTTTATTGTTTTTTATTCTTTGGTTTCTCTCTTCTCCCTTCTGATTTATTTCTAGATTTCAGTCTTCGATATCACTGATCTTTTCCTCCATTTGGTTGACTCTATTTCCCACGTTTGCTATTTCATTTTTCAACTCTTGCAGTGTTTTTGGTTTTTTAATCTCCAGGAGGTCTATTTTTTTCTTTAGAGGGCTTCAATCTCCTTGCTAAAATCTCATTCTGCTTATCTAGCTGTTTTTTCAATTCTTGAAATTATTGATATGATTCGTTTCTGAATTTTTTCAGAAGTACCATCCTGAATTCTCTGTCATTGAAGTTGCATATTTCTATGTCTTTAAGCTTATTTCCTGGTGATTTTTCTCTTTCTTTCTGAGATGCCTTGTCACTTTGGTTTTTCATGGTGTGTAATGGACTATTTCTCTGCCTGGGAATTAATGGAAATATATTCTGCTTTTCTCTCAGAAAGATGATTTATTATATAAAAGTCTCTCTTTAGCCTGTTACAATGAAGGCACTTTTCTTTTGGTTTCCAGTAGGTGGCCTCTAAGCATGTTGGATTTTTTTATTATATAACACATTAATAATGTCTTTTTTCCCTATATATGTGTAATCATTCTTGCTACACTCAGTCTCAGTTCCTGTCAGTGTTAGTGACAGTTTTGGTAGCATTTGTCAGGTCCCCTGGGTCTCTTAGGTGTTCTGTGTTGGAGGATCTAGGGAGAGGGGCCCTCTGCGTTGGGGGAAGGGGGTTGCGGCTCACCCGCGGTTTTGTAACCGCGGCTGGTAAAAATCAACTTTTGTTTTTCTGCCATCCCCACTTCTCTGCTTTCTGCCATGATGACTGGGCCCTGCTGCCGGCCGCATGGAGCTCACAGGCTCTCTCATGCAGGGCTGTTTAAGGAATTTGTTGCACCTTCTCCCCTCCCCGCCTCTTCCTTCTGGGAGCTCCAGCTGCGAGAGGCAGCTTCTTTGTTTGTTCCAGTCCACCACCTGACACCTAGTATTCTGACCTGAGGTACTCATATGTGCATATCTCATGCTCAGATTTGGGTGTTTTTTGTTGAGGTTTAGATGTTCAGCTTATTGTTGTTTCAAGGGTAGAGATTTGGGGATGTCTCTCACTCCTCTATGTTTCTCCAAATCCCTAGTTTTGAAATTTCTGAATTGCTGTATTAAATATTTGTCTTTACCTGTGAGATTTTTTTCCTTTCTTATAGTCTTATTTCTGGTTCAGACATTTCCTTTTCTGCTTAAGGAAGACCCCTTAACATTTCTTATAAAGCTGTCTTAATGGTGATGAATTCCTTTAGTTTTTGCTGGTCTGGAAGACTGTTTATCTCTCCTTCGATTCTTAATGATAACCTTGGTGGGTAAATTATGATAGATTTTAGCTTTCTTTCTTTTAGCACTTTAAAGATTTCCCAACACTCCCTTCTGTGCTGTTGATAGCTGATAGCCTTATTGGGTTTCCTTTGTATGTATTTTGTTGTTTTCACCTTGTGTCTTTCAAGATTGTCTCTTTATCTTTTGCCATTTTAAATACAGTACTTGTTGGTGTGGGTTTCTTTGGATTCATCATCTTTGGAATTCCTCTGTGTTTTCTGGACCTGGATGTGTGTTTCCTCTCCCAGGTTAGAAAAGTTTTCAGCCATTATTTAAATAAAGTTTGTTTCTCTATCTTCTTCTGCAATCTCTATAATGCAAATGTTTGAGTGCTTGCTTTTATCCCAGAGATCCCTTAAACTATCCTTGTTTTTTAAAATTCTCTCTCTTTTTTTTTGTTCTGAATCGTTGTTTTCCACTAGTCTGTCTTCGAGGTCACTTATTGTTCTTCTGTATTAGCTATTTTGATGTTGATTTTTCTAACATGTTTTTCATTTTAGTTACTGTATTCTTCAGGTCTGATTGTTTCTCTGTTGTACTTTTTAACTCTTTAATTTCTTCCTAACTTTCTTCCTAATTTCTTCCTAACTTTCTCTATACCAGCCTCAAGTTTGGTGACCATTCTCACGACTGTTTCTTTTAATTCTTTATCAGGCTGATTACTTATCATCATTTCCTTAAGATGTTCCCCTCCCCGTCCCCGGAGATTTCTTGTTCCATTTGAGAGATATTCTTCTATATTTTCATTTTGTTTGACTTTCTATGCTTGCTTATATGAATTAGACAAAATTGCTCTGTCTCCCAGTCTTGAAAACGTTGCCTTATGTAGAAGTAGCTTCTGGGTAAGTTATGTTTGCCAGATGTTTTTGACAGGTTGTTGGAACTCAGCAGGTGCCTAGGGTGTTCTGCACACTGGCCTGTGAAGCCGGAGTGGCTGCAGGTGGGGAAACCAGGTATGTATAGTAATACTGTATTGATCCTCCCTTTGTTCAGGGACAAAATGGGCTCAGATGGTATGTTTGGGAAAGCACTGCAGCAACCTTGCACGTAGGCGACAGCACCTGGATAGGGCCCCTTTCCACCAGTGGAGGTGTAGGGGTGTAGGGTTAACTCAGAACATAGCTTCTGCACATACTCAGAGGACTGATAGCTGTCTGGCCAGCAGCCAAGGAAAGCAGTGCACAAAGAGCTTTCAGCTTTCAGTGCCTGTTCCCATGGACGTTATCTGCTCCTGTAACCAAGCAGCACAACTTGCTCCCATCCGTCTGAGAAGGCAGTTGCTCTCCCAATAAGATAACCCCTCCCTCTGCTTGTGAGCATAAAAAAACTCTGCTTGCACTTGGTCAGCAGCAGTTTTTCTTTCTGTAGCTCTGACTTGTCACTGCTGAAGCTTCCCTGCCTCATGAGTAATAAATTGCATTTTTTACCCCTCCGGTCTTTCTGGTGGTTTTTCCAAACCCAGGTGCATGTTCCAGGCCTGGTGTTCCTATGTTAAAATTGGTGTAGTCAGCAGGATATTCCGGGAAAGTACCCTGGTTGAGTCAACCTCGAGTGAGGGGGAGAATATGCATGATGGAGGTCGCTGGGGGGAATCCGAGTGTGTCTCTGGGTCCGTGTTGTTTGAGTTAGCAAGCCTTTTAGATTTTGGGGGCCCACCAAGGGAATGGCAGGACACCCCGACACATCTGTGGGCCCCTTACAAGTTTTACTGAAAATGGAATTGTGTTCTTTAAAAAAGAAGGAGCTGCAGGCCATAGCAGGCACCATGGGCTGGCCCCTCCTTTAGGTGCTGCGTGAGGCTACTGCCTAAACAGGTTGCAGGCTGAAGAAAGGAAGAAAGGGTGAAGAAAGTGAAAGAGGAAGTAAGGCTAGACAGAGACCTGAGAGTCACACAGGCCAATAGCAAGAACATTCTGGGATGACAGAACAGGCTAGTGAACAATTGCAGGACGTAGCCTGCCATTTTACAAAAGTTTGGGGGTGAAGGCTAACGTGAGCTCACATACAGGTAGTAATTGCACAGTCTGAATGGAATCCCAGTAAGTGGGATCCCACAGTAGAAAGTGAGTCTGAGTCAGATGAGGAAATAGAGGTGTCCTTCCCAGAGGAAACTACATGTGTGCTTCGGGCCTGCCCAGTATTAGTTAAGAAATTAAAGACTCGAGTGAGGGAGAGAACATGCCTGGTGGAGGTCTGCTGAGGGGAATACCAGGATGGGCCTCTGGGTCTATGTTGTTTGAGGTGGCAAGCCTTTTAGAACACCCTGATGGGCAAAATCCAAGGAACCTGCCTCTTCCCCTTAAACATCTACATACCTCTGCCTGGCCATATACATCGGTGGAATTGGTAGAGCTGGCTGCCCAGTTCTGCCAAAAAGGGTCAGAGTCCATCACAGGGTGGCTACTTTGCCTCTAGGACACCGGTGCAGATGGCATAATACTGTCTGGGGATGATTGACCCGGATGGCCTCTGTCAAACACCCTTCTTTATGCCACGCGTACATGAGGCAATCAAATATGCAGAAAATACGTCGCTGCCGAATTGGCTCATGGTGAGTAGCTGTGTGGTTTGGCCAAACGAAGGTGAATTGCCGATGGTCCAGCTATGCTGGATGTCCGTGTCGGAACTGCAGGTTCTTTAGGGAGAACTGCGACATGCTATTTACATTGAACCATATGAGGGCCCTGATGAGGTGTTATTTACTCAAGTATGTGGGACTGCATCATCCAGACAGTTCTGCTGGCCTATTATGGTACTTCAGTGCCTGTCTTGTCCAGCCTAGTGGGGAAGACAATTCAGGCAGCAGCACAGGCTGTTGCTCATTTAGGGGACATCGAACTGGCCAGGCAGAAACAGGGAGCGTGATGAGTCCAGGGGAGAATCAATTGTGAGTGTGCAGGCAGAAAGTAAGGATGGCCTGGTAAAGGTGACCCCAAGGCAACTATGGATGGATCTGATAAGGGCCGGATTTGACCTAAGAAAGATTGTAAGCAATCCAATGCAGTACTGGTAGCCCTGTGGCAGCAGCTTAAACCAGAGTAGAAATTTCAACCCTTGCTTGACAGGCGGGCAGCTGTCCGCACCTTGGAATGGACCTCAGGTGGAGGACACCTTTGCCTCCTTACCTGGATGACTTTTTGTGGGACCAGAACATGTCCGAAATGTTCACCCAGACAGTGAAGATCAATTCGTCTTTACTTGGGAAGGACAACATCATTGACCTTCACTGTCTTACTGATGAGGTATCTCCATAGCCCCACTATTTGCTACAGTTTTGTGGCTAAAGATTTACCTGGTTGGGCTAAACCCTCCACCATACACTTGTATCATTATACTGATGATATTATGCTAACCTCTGACTCTTGTTCAAATTTACAGCAAGCCTCACTTATGCTGCTGCTGCCTTTTCCTAGCCTCTGTAGAACTGTAAAGGGCAAATGAAATACTACTAGAGGTTGCAAAAGTTATTCATAAATTTGCCAATCTAAAGGATGTTGCTTACTTTCTAACTGCCATTAGAAATCGAGGTCCCTAAGAGTCAAGAATTCATATTATGATTGAAAGGGAAGTCTATGTGTTTAGCAACAGAAGGTATAAGGTACAGAGATTTATCTTAAAGTAGATTAAAGAAAAGTAGTTTGTCCTAAAGTTGATTATTTCTAGATGAATAAGAAATGGCAAACTGAAGGAATGAAGAAAGTTGCAGAATGTCTAAGAAGGGAAATCTTGAAAGAAGAAACTTTATATATGGTTAAGCTAAACAAGACTGGAAATAAATTTAAATGTCAAAAGCAAGCTAATACAAAATCAGAGTTGTGATATCTCCCTCTGCTAAATAAGACAGAGTTTCTGGGACTGTTGGTCTGCTACTGATATTATGGAAAAGGTTTCTGCATGAAGAAAACAAAGATTCAATGTTTTATCAGAATAATATTTTTGCATTTTATATTGTCTTAATCAGGCCCTTGGCTTCTTAAGGAAATTGAATCTCCATAGTAGTAAGAACTAAGTTTTGCTAATAATTATGCAGAATTGGAGTGTTTTTTTTCCTCCCTACTTACCCTCCAGAATCCAAACACTTTCATGGCAATGTGATTATTTGCATAAGTTCAATAAGAATCTATTCTCTTTATAATGAGACATGATTGGAAACTAGTTTTTATTACCAAGCCTTTGACCAGAATGTCATATATGAGAGAAATGCAGACTAGAATATGACCAAACAACTTTAAGGAATTAAGATTGACTTACGGAAGCCAGTAAAAGCCTTTGGAAATATTGGCTGGTACCTTGCTCTCATGGTTCCCAGCAGCCTTCCCATGTGAATAAAGAATGTCACTTCTTGGCAGGTGCAGGAACCTCAAGGTATTTTGGAGATCTCAAGAAGAGAGGAACTCGCCTGAACTTACAGATATTACAGGCATCCTCTTAGGGCAAGTCCTTGCCTTGGCATTTCTGGCCTTGTGAGGCCTTTTAAGTTGAAGATTCCTTGTAAAATTCTAGCAAAGCAGAATTGAAAGTGCCTGTCTGGTTAATTAATATTCTGGCTGGACTGGCCAAATTTATTGAAACAACTTACTTCACAAATGAATCAGTCTTAATTTGGCGATCTTTGGTAAAAATAGGGGTAATTGTAGAGGAAACAAAAAACATTTTGATAAAAATTGGAATATATCTATGTTAACATTAGATTCTTATGCTATTCATTGTCTTTTAGGTTTTTATTTTCTATTTGCAAATTTGGAATGGGTCCTGAATTCTTCTAGTTTCTTCCAACATCTGTCTGTGGCTCTTTGAACATGTTTTGATTTGCAGTTTTTCTCCCATCTTTTAACTAGAAATTATTGAAAACTATAACTGCTTTTTCCAAGCCATGCAAGCTAAATATGGACAACTTGATATAAAACTTGAGAGATTGCCACAATGGCTCATGTTTGAACAGTCTCGGTGACTGATGTTATGTCGGCCATGCAAAGAGTTTGCCTTGGTGTCTGAGGAGATCATCAGGGACATTTCAAGTTGTGGGAGATGCTTCTAGCCTTATATCTAGAAATCTTTACTGACAGCCTTAAAACTCAGAAGCTGGATTATAATTTCCTCTGATTATTAACCTTTATTTTTCTCTTGGTTTCATAGACATGGGAGGCAACTACACAATAGCTAATACAACCTGCTAAACCTACAGTATCACTTCTAGGAAGCTGAGACCCAAATAAATAGAATCATGCAGAAGGCTACTTTGTATTCATATTAAACCAAAAACCAACAATATGTTCAATTGAATGTAGGACAGTTTCATTCCTCTAGTCCCCAAACTCTGCCCCTTTTTAGGTCGTTGCCTCTCTTCATTCATGATTGAGGAATGATCAAGAGACTGGAGGAGTTGTAAAAGGAATTGTAGCCTCACATGTTGCAGCACTTGGAGCAAACCCGTTAACCACTTGATGGCCCTCCTTGGACTCTTAGGGCCATTACCTGGTAACAGGACTGCTTGGCTTATGTGTACTGTTAATGTTTGGGTGTAGTCTTTATTGTATTTGTGATATGTGGAGGCAATATGCAAATGCTCTAACCACCCAGGGACTCCCTGTCCGGAAGAACTGACACAAAGAATGTGAAGTGGTGGAACTATGTTGAGGTGGAGTTAACTCAGTAGTTGGGTTAACTCAGAGCATACATAGCCCCTTCACATACTCAGAAGACTGACGGCTGCCTGGCCAGCAGCCAAGCAAGGCAGTACACAAAGAGCTTTCAGCAGTGCCTGCTCCCAAGGATGTTTTCTGCTGTTTCCATGGATGTTACCTACTCCTGCAACCAAGCAGCACATCTTGCTTCCATCTAAGGTGGCTGCTCCCCCAATGAGATAACCCCTCCCTCTGCTTGTGGGCATAAAAAATTCTGTTTGCACTTGGTCAGCAGCAGTTTTTCTTCCTGCAGCTTTAACCGGCCACTGCTGAAGCTTCCCTGCTCTTGAGTAATAAATGGCATTTCTCACTCCTTTGGTCCTCCTGGAGGTTTTTCCAGAATATCCAAACCCAGGTCTAAGTTCCAGACCTGAGGCTCCTGCGTTACAAGAGGGATGTAAACAATGGCTCTCCCTGGCACTTCCCATCCTGGAGAAATCTAACAGTCCCCAGAGGGCTCCCGTGGCTCCCCAGCTTTCTCTTGTTTATTGTAGAGAAAGTGATTTTGTGAAGAAGCAACCTCTGTGTAGGCTTTATGTGCTGGGTAGTTTTGAGAAGCTGGCTTGAGGTGGGCAGGTGCTTATGGTGCCTAAGGAAATGGCTCATGGGACTGGAGAGGCTCCCTGTCAAAGAAGCCAGGCACTTGTGGTGATGCACC
>NW_006441386.1:771484-776255 GCF_000325575.1 Pteropus alecto
GACAGTGTAGCTAGGAACACACTGCAGGGGTCTTGCAGGTACTGCAAAGTTGCCAAATAGAGCTAGCTCCTGCCCTACGTGAGTGGAGGGGAATGTAAACAATGGTGCTCACAGGCTCCTTCAGCCCAGAGAGTTCTCACAGCTCCTGAAGAGCTCCCGCAGTTTCCCAAGCTTTTCTATTGATCTTTTTTCTCATTAGTTGTTTAGAGGCTGTTCATTCAGCCCTTGTTTGTCTCGCAGGAGTAATTCTCCCTATGTATGTATATTTGAGTTTGCTCATGTGAGAAGGTGAGCTCAGTGTCTGCTGCCATCTTGGACCAACCTCTGCCCATTTTTAATTGGGTTGTTTGTCTTTACTGTTGAATTGCAAGATTTCTTTATATACTCTAGATAGTAGACCCTTCGCAAATAAATGATATACAATTATTTTTCTCTCATTTTTGGGATTGTCTTTTCACCTTCTTGAAGCACATAAGTTTTTAATTCTGATGAAGTCCAGTGTATCTGTTTTTTTTTTCTTTGATTCTGTTTTGGGTAATATCTCAGAATCTATTGCCTAAGCCAAGATCATTTTTATTTATATGTAATTCTTAAGCATTTTATACATTTAAGTCTTCAGTACACTTTGAGTTAATTTTGTATATGGTGTAAGGAAGGGGTCCAAATTTATTCTTTTGCATGTGGATATACATTTGTCCTAGCACCATTCGTTGAAATCTGTTTTGCCCCAAATATTCTGTCCCTGAAAAGGAAGTGGCTAAGTTTCACCACTCAGGTTTTGTGGACTGCGGAGTTATTTGTCATCTTGGACCTTTATTAAATATTATAAATCCATCGCAGCCTCTAGCCCCTTTGGACCTCACTGTATTGTTTAGAAGAGGGGTCAGGAAACTTTCTGTAAAGGACTAGATAATATTTTAGGTTTTGCAGGTCATAAGATTACTGCAACAACTACATAATTCTGTTGTTCCAGCATAAAAACAGCCATAGAAAATACATAAATAGATGAGTGTGACTGTTCCAGTAAAAATATTTACAAACTCAGGCATTGAGCTGTAAGTTACTGACCCCTTGTTTAGATGGTTCTAGAATAGGGAGAAGAGGCTTTACTATCCACCAATAACATTCCTCATGAGGTTCTCAGTGTGGCTTACTTTCAGGACATCTGGGCTCTTTCCATGAATGCTTCAAGATGTGGCATACCCAATCTGGGTGGAGATTCTACTTTGTAGCATAATGCAGAACTCTCATGGAGTGTGTTTAGTGTGGGGATGCCTTGAGGACTCTGTGTTTAATCACGACTATTATGATTGTGGGTGTCTTGTTCAACAAAGGTTTGTTGAGTATACAGTATGTGCCAGATTTAATGCTGATACTTGAGCCATAAAGTCAAACCTCAAGTTTTATATGGTGTGTAAGATAAGTTAATTAATGCCTCCACTGTTTTCTCTTTGACCCATTGTATACCCTGCCTGTATTTAATATCCCTAAAATACTACTTCTTTACATCATATTCTCAGCTCAGAATATGAAAATCTTCCTAGGCTGTTGAGAATAAAAATTCTATAGTGACATCAGCTAAATGGAGGGCCAAGAAATTCCATGTTCTTGTTACCCCACAGAGACATTGAAAACAACCAAAATCTTGTTTTTTGGTAAGTTTTTGGCGGTAAGTTTATGGGAGCACTGGAAAAGAGTTATACAGTAACCAAGTGAATGGCCAATCAAGAAAAAGCTACATACAAAATGGTGGAAAATTTAATAAAATTTTTGTTCACTTTCATTCCCCCACCTCCATGTAATCTTGATCTGGAAGAGGCAGCAGTCTATTTCTCAATTTTCTCCTTCAAACTGGAGGGAGCAAAGCAAACCTTATTCTCAATGTTCTAACTTGTCTGGGGGCTGCCTGAAGGACTAGTTTCTGTTTGCCCTAATAGGAGCTCTGTAGGGGAAAATGAGAAAGTGGCAGAAACTACTCATAAAATCTATAGAGAGACTAAGATCCACAGATGCCTGGGACAAGACATTATGAATGGAGACATACAGTCGACTGTCTAAGGCCCTAATGAGAAACTGGCATGAGACTCTGGAAAATTAAAACACGAAAGCAGCACGTATAGAGGAGAATCAAAAAAGGCACACAGATCTAGGTGAGAGATAATATGCTAAGGAAACACCTAAGAATTGGCTTTCTCCTTCAGCTGATCCCAGGGCTCAGAACATATCCTACTAATTAGTAAAGACTTCACTGTCACAGCCCAGTCTGTAAAGACTAGGAAAGGTTGCTGTTTTTTCAACTGCCCAATTTTCAACAAAATGTCAAAGGGAGCAGGAAAACCTAGCTCATTCAAAGGAAGAAAATGAAGTGGCAGGAACATTCCCTGAAGAAGCATAGGCATCAGATTTACTATATAAATACTTTAAAACAACTGTCTGAAATATACTCAGTTAAAACAAAATTGACAAAGAACTAAAGGAAACCAGGAAAGAGATATATGAATAATATGAGAGATGAATAACAGAAATTATAAAAAGGACTCAAACAGAAATTCTGGAACTGAAAAATAAAATAACTGAATTCGAAATTTCACTATGGGGGTTTAACAACAGATTCAATTGGGCAGAAGAAAGAATGAACAAACTTTAAGGTGGTACATTTGAAATTACCTTGTTGGGAGAGCAAAACAAAAAACTAATGATGAAAAACAAACATCCTAAGGGACTTATGACATACCAATATGTGCATATGGGAGCACCAGAGGAGAGAGAAAGAGGAAGAGATTGTTTGAAGAAATAATGGTCAAAACCATCTAAATCTGAAGAAATACATGAATCTACAAATAAAAGAAGTTTAAAATCCCAAAACCCCAAATGTGTACAAATACCCACACCAAGACTAAAAAGTAGACTTCCCAAAACTAAAACACCCATACCAAGACACTTTATAATCAAACTATAGAAAGACAAAGACAGAATCTTGAAAGCAGTAAGAGAAAGATGACTTGTCACATACAAAGGATCCTCAATAAGATTATAAGTGAATTTCTCAGTAGAAACCTTAGAGGCCAAAAGGAAGTGAGATGATGTATTTAAAGTGCGTAAAGAAAAAAACAAAACAAAACTGACAACTGAGAATTCTATACCTGGCAAAACTTCCCTTCAAAAGTGAGAGAATCACCTCACCTTTAGTCAACCTGTCAGGATGGCTACTATAAAATAAAACAAACCAATATAGAAAAACAGAAAATAAATATTGGTGAAGATATGGAGACATTTGAATGCTTGTGCACTGTTGATGGAAATGTAAAATAGTACAGCATACGGAAAACATGGTAGATCCTTGAAAAAGTAAACAGAATTACCACATTATCTAGCGCTTTCATTTCTTGATATATACCCAAAGAATTGAAAGCAGAGTCTCAAAGACATATTTATGCACTCATGTTCATAGCACTATTGTTTGCAAACCCAAAAGGTGAAAGCAACCCAAGCGTCCATCACAGATAAATGGATAAAGAAAATGTGGTCTCTACATACATAGGAATATTATTCTGCCTTAAAAAGGAAGGAAAATCTGACACATGCTACAACATGGATGAACCTTGATATGTTAACTGAAATAAACTAGTCACAAAAGGACAAATAAATGTGGTCCTAATTATATAAGATACCTAGACTATAGTCAAGTTAATAAAGACAAAAATAAAATGGTTTTGCAAGGGACTGGGGGAGGTGATAATAGGTTGGTGTTTTTTAATGGGTATAGAGTTTTAGTTTTGCAAGATGAAAGAGTTCTGGAGATTGGTTGCACAACAATGTGGATATATTTAACACCAGTGAACTTAAAAATGGTTAAGACAAATTTTATATTTCTTCCACAATTAAAAATATTTTTAATGTAAGAGAAATTAAGACTTTCCTAGATAAACAAAAGCTGAGAGAGTTCATTACACAAGTCTTGCCCTACAAGAAATACTGAAGGGAGCTCTTCAGATTGAAATGAAAGGACTCTGAATAGTAACTCAAAGTCATATGAAGATATAAAGATCTCTAGTAAAGGTAAATACATGAGCTGAATTTTAACAGGTGACCCCAGAGGGGCACAAGTGGGAATTAAACTTGGCCTGCAGCTGAACCCCTCTCAGGACCGTGCGGACACCTACTACACAAAGCCACACTAATTAGACCAGGAGACTTAGGAGCTTTGCTTAGTACATAAGAACAGACACAGAAAGGCAGCCAAAATGGGAAGACAAAGAAGCAGAAATGATAAGAGAGAACAGAACAGAGATCCAGGAATAATGGAGTCA
Source organism: Pteropus alecto (assembly GCF_000325575.1). Classification (NCBI taxonomy): domain Eukaryota; kingdom Metazoa; phylum Chordata; class Mammalia; order Chiroptera; family Pteropodidae; genus Pteropus; species Pteropus alecto. The sequence goes on from NW_006441386.1 coordinate 775,795, forward strand.
AGCAATCTAGCAGATGCAGAGTTCAAAACAATGGTAATAAAGATGCTTGATGAAGTATAGATGAATTCAGTGAGAACCTTAACAAAGAGATAAACAAAAATGGAAATGGAAATTACAAAAGGGAATCAGTCTGAAGTGAAGAACACATTATCTGAGATGAGAAGTATCTTAAATGGAATAAACAAAGGAATGGAAGAATAAAGAAGAGGATAAAATGACCTATCTAGAAGATAGGAAAGCCAATCAGGACACTCAATCATATGGCAAGAAAAAAGATGCCAAGAGTATAAAAATAATTTAAGGAGCATATGGGACACTATTAAAGGTCAAATCTGTTTCATTGGCATACCTGAAGGAAAACAAGATGTTGAAGAAATAATGGAGGAAAACTTTCCTAATCTGGTCGAGGAAATGGACATAAAACCCCAAGAAGCTTAGAGAATCCCAAAAACCAGGGATCA
>NW_006441386.1:776373-777587 GCF_000325575.1 Pteropus alecto
AAGAAAGAATATTAAAAGCAGCAAGAGAAAAACAGATAATTACTTATAAGGGATTACCCATAATACTGGCAGCTGATTTCTCAAAAGACACTATGCAGGACAGAAGGGGTTGGCAAAAAATATTCAACAGGATGAAGACCTGGGATCTACAACCAAGGATACTTTATCCAGCAAAGCTTTCATTTAAAGTTGAAGGACAGAAAAAAGAGCTTCCTAGACAAAAATAAGCTAAAGGAATTTATCACCACCAAGTCAGTATTATAGGAAATCTTGGAGAGACTTCCTTAAGAAGAAAAAATACAAAAGACTCACTTCAGATAGAAGACACACACAGCCTAAAAGGAAAGGGATGGAAAAAGATATTGCTTTGATGGACCTAGAAGGTATTTAAGTCAGACAGAGAAAGATAAACACTATCTGATTTCACTTATATGCAGAACCTAAGGAATAAAAAGAACAAACTAATCAAAAACAGACTCACAAATATAGTGGACAATTTGGTGATGGTCAGAGGGGAGTGAGGTTGGGGCCTGGGAGAATGGGGCGAAAGGTTAAAGAAGTACAAATTAGTAGCTGATGGATGGTCAGGGGGATGTGGAACATGGCATAGGGAATAAGTTAGTATTAATATATTGGCTAGGTGGAGCGTCAGGGGAGGGAGGGAGCAATTGGGGGGGATCATTTTATGAACTATATAGATGTCTAACCAATGTACTGTATACTTGAAACTAATTAAAATAAATAAATTTTTTAAAAATCTGAGAATTGATCCACCATATGATCCAGCAATCCCTCCAACTACTTGAAAACATATATCCAAAAAGATATTTACACAACTGATGTGCATAACAGCATTATTCACGGTGGCCAGGAAATGGAAGCAACTGAAGTGTCCTATGATAGATAATTGGATAAAGAAGCTGTGGTACATATGTAAAATGGCCAGAAGAAGAGATGAAATACTGCCATTTGCGACAAAATAGATGGGCCTTGAGATAATTATGCTAAGTGAAATAAGCCAGACTGAAAAAGTTGAAAACCACATGAATGAAAGAATGTTCCTTTAAGATATTTTCATGTTTTCCCATCTCTATGCTTTTGTGTATACTGTGCCATCTGCTTGTACTACATCCCTTCTTTGGGCATCCCAATTCTAACTCAAGATTTGGCTCATACCCTCCCTTCTCCAGAAAGCCCTTCTTGATCATCTCCTG
>NW_006441386.1:777607-784095 GCF_000325575.1 Pteropus alecto
CACTATAAATAAACTAGACAAGTTTGTTGGTTATTAGCTACAAGCTGTGCATAGCTTTGTGATGTTTTTGCAATTCTCATCTTGCTCTGTTCCATAAATCTAGAAGTCACCCTTGATTTCAGCCTCCATTCAATTCATTAGCAAGTCACTTCTGTTTTAGTTCTATGCAGAATTTTCTGACAGAGCAATGATTGGAGGACTTGGTTTAAATAATCTTAACCCTTTTTATTTTAAAATAAAACACATACGAAAATCTCTCATATAAAACAAATTATAGGAGATGGGTTATAAAGAGAATTTGTATTATGATTCATAGCTTAATGAATTATGTGGAGAATATCCTTATAACCACCACTCAAGTCAAGAAATAGAACTACCCAGCAATACAACTTTTGGGTATTTATCCAAAGAAAACAAAAAAACGCTAATTGGAAAAGGTATATACACCCCTATGTTCACTGCAGTATTATTTACCATAGCCGAGATATGGAAGCAAGCTAGGTGTCCATTGACAGATGAATGGATAAAGAATATGTGTACACACACACACACACACACACACACACACACACACACACACACACACACACATATATAAAGGAATATTACTCAATAATAAAAAGAAATGAAATCTTGCTATTTATGACAACATGGATGGATCTAGAGGGTATTATGTTAAGTGAAATAAGTCAGACAAAGACTAATTCCGTATGATTTCACTTATACATGGAATCTAAAAAAATATAAAATAAATGAACGAGCAAAACAAAAACAGACCCAGAAATACAGAGAACAAACTGATGGTTGCCAAAGAGGAGGGAAGTGGGTAAAAGGGGAAAAAACTCAAGTAGGAAAGAAAAAAATGAAGAAAATAATAAGAACATGCTCCAAGGCAGGAGTATTAAGTCACAAATTTATATTTCTAACACTTTAAAAAGCTGTAAGATTTTTATTAGATCATTGTATGAAAACTTGTCAGTTGGAAATCATTATTGAGTTTTCAGTACTGTATTCTAATACAGAAATGTTCTCTAGGTAAGATCTAGACTGACTTCATCCCTGTTAAGTCCTAGTACATGATAGTTTATTAAAATGAGAGTGTGTAGTTAGCATTTGTCATGTCATTAACTAATTAATTATTATGAAACAGTTTAGAATTTTATAGCACAGTATAAGTACTGTTGCTAAAGAGAAAGAAAAATAGAACTTTGCCAGCCACTCCAGAAACTCTCCTTTTGCCCTATTCCACTTGTAGTCACCCATAATCTTGACTTTTATGGCAAACATTTCTTTCAGTTTCTTTTTACTTTTATTACTTAAGTGTGTATCCCTTACCATAATAGTTCACATTTCAAGGAGCTGGCTCTTAGGCCTTCAAGAAAGACATTCCTGGCATGAAACACTAGCAAGAAGTCTATTTAACTTTTAAAAAGATTTACATGCATCTCAAAGAGAACAGAAAGTATTTGTAATTTTAAGTTTTCTAAAGGAAAGCCTGGGCAGAAGGAAGGACAGGGGAAAGTTCTCTTTTCCTTTAAGCACCAGAGAAATTTTAAAAAAAATTTTTTTTCAATTTTTATTCACTCTTTCATCCAGGAACAAAGTTCATGTAGGGCAGGCAAAATAAACATTTGATTTTTTCTCTTTATTTACCTACTTTCGAGATAATGAATTGACTCCTAATCATCCTCCAAAGGTGACCAATAAGTTTTGTTTGTTTAAGTACCATTATTAGTTCATACACTTAACCCATTACTGATTAGTTTCAATCTATGTAATAATCCTTAAGTGTAGTTCAAATTGTCCTCTGGCCAGTGGGAGCCTCTTCAAAGTTGGCTCCTGTGTCCTTTCAACATAATTGTAGAAGTCTTTGAGAGCTACTTTGCGATCTGGTATGAGAAGAGTTCCAGGTCATTTTGTACCCTTCCTACCCTGAAATCATCCATTTCTTCTTTACCATTAAATTTTTCTTCCTTATTTCCCTTAAGACATTTTTATTGTGTTTGTTTATTTGCTCTTGTGTTTCTTCTAATTTAGTCTTTGTGTTTTTTTCCTTTTATTACTAATTCTTTACTCATTTCTGAGTTTTTCTAATTTCATTTACTGTTGTTCTTTAATGTCTTGAATGATTTTTTTAGCTGATTTTAAAATAGTAGGTTATAATTTGAGCTGTTTCGTGGGCATATATTTCTGGCGTGCTATGATTATCTTATAGAATTATTATTCTGCTTTTATTACTAATAATTACTGTATATGAGATTGACCTCAACAATTTTCTGCCATTTATTTTTATATGAAATTAGTTTTCTGGAATTTTTAGAAGTAATTATGTGGTTCAGGATGATTTTTTTTTTAACTTCACAGAGCTCCCTCTTTTGATGTTTTCATATAATGTTCAAAAATATGGTAGCTTACAGACTCTGTTCCCTTCCACACTTTTATTTAAATCAAGGATTGGCAAAGTTTGCTTGTTTTTGTAAATAAAGTTTTAATGGGAGATAGCATAGACTATTCATTTACAGATTATTCATGGCTGCTCTCAGGCCAAATCAGCAAAGTTGAGGAACTACAATTATTCTATAGCCTACAAACCAAAAATATTTACTGTCTAGCCCTGTAAGACCCCTGATTTGGATTTTTTTCCCTTTGTCTCTATTGTCTCTGTTCTGCTCAATTTTAATTTTACTCCCAGCAGCATCTTCTCAGGTGTGGGGCACTGTTGTAGAAGCAAGCTCCTACGGTCAGTTTGGAGAGTTCACGGGGAACCATACAATTTCAGACCTTAGCACCCCTTGCTCACATTTTAAAAATTGTGGTAAAATAAATATAACATAAAATTTGTCATTTTAATCATTTTAAGATTAACAATTCAGTGGCATTAAGTATATTCATGATGATGTGCAACCATCATCACTATATATTTCCAGAACTTCTTTATTATCTCAAACTGGAATTTGTACACATTAAACAATTACTCCCCATTTTCCCCCACCCCTTATCTCCTTGGTAACTTCTACTCTACTTTCTGTCTCTATGAATTTACCTCTTCGAGGTTCCTCATGGATGTAGAATCATTCAATATTTGTCTTTCAGTGTCTGCCTTATTATACTAAACACAATGCTTTCAAAATAAGTCCATATTGTAGCATTATCAGAATTTTATTTTTATGGCTGAATAATATTCCATTGTATGCATATACTTCATTTTGTTGATCTATTCATCTGTTGATGGACATTTGGGTTGTTTCCATGTTTTGGCTACTGTGAATAATGCTACTATGAACATTGATATACAAATAGCTGTTTGAGTCCCTGCTTTCAATTATTTTGAGTATACATCTGGGAGTAGAATTGCTGGATTATAGGTTAATTCTATTTTTAACTTTTTGAGGAACTGCCACAGTGGCTTTTCCATTTTTCCACAGTGGCAACATCATTTTGTATTCCTACCAGTAATGCATGTGGGTTCTGATTTCTCTACATCTAGATGAGCTGAGCAAGAAGATTGAAACCCTCAAGAAGAACAGAATAGATATTCTGGAGAAGAAGAACACACTACAAGAATTGAAAAATGAAATAGTAAGCATGGGAAATAGTGCCAACCAAATGGAGGAAAGGATCAGTGATATCGAAGACTGAAATCTAGAAATAAATCAGAACGAAGAAGAGAGAAACCAAAGAATGAAAAATAATGAAAGAAATATAAAAACTAGCTGATACCCTCAAGAGAGGAAACATAAGAATATTGGGCATTACTGAAGGCGAGGAAAAGGAGCAGGGACTAGAAAGCATTTTCAGACAAATAGTGGATGAGAATTTTTCAAATCTAAGGAATGTGCTGGAGCTTGGAATTCAAGAAGTCAACAAAAAGCCCAATTATCTCAACCCCAAAAGGCCTTCACCAAGACACGTTGTATTAAAGTTATCAAAAATCAACGACAAGGAAAGAATTCTCAAGACAGCCAGGGAGAAGAAAACGGTAACGTGTGAAGGAAAACACATTTGATTATCATCAGATTTCTCAGCACAGACCTTACAAGCCAGAAAGGAATGGAACCAAATATTTAAACTATTAAGTGAAAGGAACTACCAGCCAAGAATAATGTATCCAGCTAAGCTCTCCTTTAGATATGAAGGAGAAATCAAGACCTTTCCAGAGGTACAAAAATTGAGGGAATTCTTCACTACAAGTTCTGCACTATAGGAAATACTGAAAGGGGTCAGCGCACCTAAAACAAAATAACAGCAACAACAAAAATGTATAATTAGGAATAAAGCAACTATCAGGCAAATAGAAGAAGAGGAGTACAACCCTTATTAAGAGCAGGGTATTATAGCTTAAATAATAAGAAGTGAATTGTTATAAAGATAGTAATGAATGTTCAGCATACATAGGGACAAATTGAGACAACAATGACTGAAAAGGGGAGGATTCAAAGATCCAAATTCGCAAAGAGGAATGGAGATAAGGCACGTGCAAAAGAAAATAGACGACTGTATATATATGTTATTACATATATTACGAATATGTAAAAGATAGTTATATACATATATAGTTATATATAACCACACACTAAAGATACAGAACTGAAATATATATGATGAAACAAAAAGAACCAAAGGCAAAACCCACAAAAGCCAACCAAAATAAAGAAAACAGAAGCACATGGATAAGGAAGCAATGGAAACACTGAACTACCAGAAAGCAAAAGATAAAATGACTATAAGAAGACCTCATATTTCAATAATCACCCTAAATGTAAATGGATTCAACGCACCAATAAAAAAGCACAGAGTTGTAGAATGGATCAAAAAACAAAACCCTACCATATGCTGCCTCCAGGAGACACATCTCATTCCAAAGACAAATGTAGAGTCAAAGTGAAAGGGTGGAAAATGAGATTTCAAGCAAATGAATTCAGAGAAAAGTGGTAGTAGTGGTACTAATATCAGATGAAACAGATTTTGAAATAAAAAAGATAAAGAAAGATATTGAGGAACACTTCATAATGATAAAGGGAATCATGCACCAAGAAGACATAACACTTATTAATAATATCTCTGCTCCCAATCAGGGTGCCCCAAAATATGTAAAGCAATTACTAAGAGAACTAAAGGGAGAAATACACCAAAACACTATCTTAGTAGGGGACCCAATTACCCCACTGTCAGATATGGATGAATAATTGAAACAGAAAATCAATAAGGAAATAACATCCTTAAATGACACTTTAGTCCAACTGGACATAATTGACATTTATAGAGCCTTCCATCCCGAAACAGTTGCTTATATATGCTTCTCTAGTGCACATGGAACATTTTCAAGAATCAACCACATACTGGGGCACAGAGGTAGCCTCAACAAATATAAGAGGGTTGAAATCATAACAGCCATATTCTCTGATCATAATGCTTTGAAACTAGAGATTACCTGCAAAATAAATCAGGAAGAACCACAAACACATGGAGATTAAACAACATGCTACTGAAATAACTGGGTCAAGGAAGAAATAAAAAGAGAGATAAAGAGATACATAGAAATGAATGATAATGATAGTACAACATATCAAAACTTTTGGGACATGGCAAAAGCGGCCATAAAAGGAAAGTTCATACCATTACAGGCCTACCTCCAAAAATAAGAACAAGCCCAAATAAATAACCTAACATTTCATCTTAAAAAGCTAGGAAAAGAAGAACAAATGAAGCCTAACATCAGCAGAAGGAAAGAAATCATCAAAATTAGAGCAGAAACAAATGAAATTGAAAACAAAAGAACAATAGAAAAAATAAATGCAACAAAGAGCTGGTTCCTTGAGAAGGTTAATAAAATTGACAAACCCTTGGTTAGACTCACTCAAGAAAAAAGGACACAAATAAACAAAATCAGAGATGAAAGAGGGGAAATTACAACTGATATAGCAGAAATCAAAGGATCATACAAGAATACTATGAAAAAGCATATAATACGAAATTTAATAATCTAGAAGAAATGGACCAGTATTTAGAAAAATACAACCTTCCTAGAATTGGAAAATCTAAATAGACCCATCAGCAGTATGGAAATTGAAACAATCATCAAAAACCTACCAAAAAGTAAAAGTCCAGGACCACATGGCTTCACCAGTGAATTCTACCTAACATTCAAAGATTTAATATCTATTCTCCGCAAACTCTTCCAAAAAGTCGAAGAGGAGGCAATACCTCCCAACTCATTTTATGAGGCCAATATTACTCGGATACCAAAATCTGATAAGGATAACACAAAAACTGCAGACCAATATCTCTCATGAACACAGTTGCAAAAATCTTAAATAAGATACTAGCGAACCAAACACAGCAACATATTAAAAAGATTATACATCACGATCAAGCGGGCTTCATTCCAGAGCCACAGGGATGGTTCATTATACGCAAATTGATTAATATAATACACCACATAAACAAATTAAAAAATAAGAATCATATGATCATATCAATAGATGCAG
>NW_006441386.1:784961-844926 GCF_000325575.1 Pteropus alecto
GTGTGGAAAAAAGCAAAACCTTCCTAGAAAAAAAAAAAAAAAAAAAAAAAAAATGAAACTAGACTGTTGTCTATCACCACACACCAAAATTAACTCAAAATAGATTAATGACCTGAATATAAGACCCAAAACAATAAAATGCATAGAAGAAAACATAGGAACTAAACTCAAGGACCTTGGACTTAAAGAGGATTTTATGAGTTTGACCTCGAAGGCAAGGGAAGTAAAAACAAAAATAAACGAATGGGACTACATCAAACTAAAAAGCTTCTGCTCAGCAAAAGAAATCGTCAACAAGGTAAAGAGACAACCATCTGAATGGGAAAATATATTTGCAAGCAATGGCTCTAATAAGAGCCTAATATCTAGATTATACAAAGAACTCATACAACTCAATAACAATAAAAAAACAAATGATCTAATCGAAAAATGGGCAGGGAACCCAAACAGACACTTCTCCCTGGAGGACATACAAATGGCCAATAAATATTTGAAAAGATGCTCAACATCGCTAGCTATTAGGGAAATGCAAATCAAAACCCAATGAGATACCATCTCACACCTGTTAGAATGGCTATAATCAACAGGACAAGCAATAACAAATGTTGGAGAGGATGTGGAGAATCGGAACTCTCATACACTGCTGGCGGGACTGTAAATTGGTTCAGCCACTATGGAAAACAGTATAGAGGTTCCTCAAAAAACTAAGGATTGATCTACCATATGATCCAGCAATCCCTCTACTGGCTTTCTGTACAAAGAGAGACTTGCCTTGGCCCTCCGACAAGGTATCCCTGTAAGTCCCTGGTGCACCCTGCATGGAACCAAATGGGCACTGGTGCTCAGAATGAGCAGGTCTGTCACCGCTCACGGACACAGCCCCTTTAAGAAGCATCTGCCACTGCCGCAGCTTCTATCTCACTAAGCCGCTTGAGACCAGGCAGCCTCAAGTCGTCGCCCCATCCTACCTTCTGCCGTTGCAGGGTGCTTTCTTGTATTTCTTCCTAGTTGTACGGCTTGTTCATCCCAGGCGATTTTTCCTTGCTGCTCCTTGTTTCTGTCACAACTTTGATTTAGTTGCCAGAGGAATGAACAGAGCCTCTATCATCTACGCCATTTTTTCCCTTAATTTTCTTTTTCTAATTAATTAGTAATTTATGGGGACATGCTTTAAGATTATATAAATATCTTTTTTCTCATCAAATGTTCACTTACTAGTTTAAGCTTTTATTGGTGATTCTTTCTCAAATCAATGGCTACTATTTTTGAGTGCCAACCATGTTCTAGCTACTATGCTAGATGCTTCACATATATTATCCCTATGTCACAGATTAGGAAACTGAAGCTGAAAAGGTAATACAATAGCACAAGGACTCACGGATAGCAAGCAATGGAAATGGGAGTAGACTCCAGGACCATCTGCTCCAAATTCACATGCTAGAGCTTGGGAAGCAAGTGTTAGCTGGACATTTGGGACTCTAAGTATCAGGTCTTTTGAGTATGGCTGTTTCCGATGTTCTTTTCTTGTGCTTTCCAAACACTCCCTGACCTGGAGAGGGAGTATAGCAGGCAGACTTCAGGGCTGTGGGCTGTGACCTACTGGGTGTGTTCTGCAGTCAGAAGGCAATTTCCCACATAGAGTACCAGCTGATCGCCTATTTGCAGCATCATGCATCGATATGTATCTGCAATGCCCTGAAGCTATGGCTGGGTCAGTAGCTGAGTTCACAGAACCAGAATCCCTGAGCTGTCTTTTCACAGGGCAGGGGTGGAATGTCTTGGTAACCTGGCAAGAACTGGGTTAAACATTCCCATTATTCTCTCTTGTGGGTCCTTAGCTGAGAGAATCAGAACATAGGCAGGGTGGGGTCCAGGGGAAGGGAGCCAAAGCCCTGAGTCATAGGGAAACCAAGGAGTCAGGGCCAGGACAAGGCACGCTGAGCCAGAAAACCTGGAGGAAAGTTGTGGTCTGAATGCTGGGAGGAGAGAGAAGTCACCAGATGCAGACAAGGTCACATGAAGGAATCACAGTCAGGACTGGAGCCAAGAACAAGCTTCAGCGGGTCAAGATTACATGAGGCTGTTATAGGAGATTCTGAACCTGTGTCTGAAGATCTACAGAGCTGGAGGCTTGGTAGATGTGCCCAGACTGAGGATGCACAAGGCTAGGAGTGTCCATTAGTTGTGGGTGTCCTCCTGGATCAGGCTTCATGGTGGACATTCAGCTTTTCAGTTACAATTGGACATCTCTAAGAGGCCCCTCAGGCCTATACCCACCTCAGCTACATCAAAGTTCGGACTCTGCATCCTACCAGCTGGAGTCACCTAGCCCAGCTCCTCATTTGCTGTGATTACTTAGGCCTCAACCCTCTCTTTGGATGAAAACTGCATTCTTTAAGACTTTATTCTCAGAGACTTTCCATATAGTGGCTTTTTTTCTTTAAACTATCTGAAAATAATTTCAAATTTACAAAAATTTGCAAAAATAAAAGCAGTACAATATAAAAATACTCATTTTGTCCTCTGAACCATCTTAAAGTGAGTTAAGCACATCATGGCCCTTTACCCCTAAATACTTCACTGTATAATTATTGACGCTTTTTTCTCCTTTACAACTGATAAGCAGTATGGAAGACCATGCAAATATTGTGTTCTTTTTCAAAACTGCCCCCGAAATTTAGCATCCACTGATGATTCTTGCCTAAGCCAATCTTTACCATGATGGTTGTAAAATAGTGATTTACTAACTCCAACTCTCCTTCCACATTTTCCATTCTGCTCTCAGCATTCTCCTGTGAATAAGAGACCTTCCTTTTTCCCATTTATGTATTTATGGACTCATGGTATGGACTCATGAATTCCTATTTTTTTGTGATTTCTAATTTAAAACTTAATTATTTTGGTGTTCAGATTATCTCAGATTTGCTAGTGGGAACTCCTTTGACCTGTCTTTTGTCCTTGTGACATAGTTTTTGTTTTGTTTTTTTAACATTTTCTTACTTTCTGGTATAACAAGGGATTCCATGGATTATCTTGTACCAGCCCTCGACTCAGTTATTCTAAGGAGTCTGATTCCTTTCAGTGGTGAAGGTATTAGAGATCAGGTTTGGATAATTGCTACCGAAGTGTCTTTACTTCTTGGCTCTTTCAATGGACAGAGCTAGGAAATATATGCATGAATATACACATGTACATGTGTGCATATTTTTTCATATTCATAATTACATATATGTGACATAAACATGTGTATACATATGCATATACATATTTTAGAAATCATGAATTTGCACTGATACCTCCTCACAGGGTCACTTTTTGCCTTCCCGTTCCATATTTGTATGCCCCTTCTTCCTCAGTGAGAATCCTGGATTCTAATTATATTAACACATTTGCTCAGTCCTATATTACATCTAAAACAGTTTATTATATCTAAAATGGTTTCTGAATTGCTTTGCTCACACCATTACAAACAACAGACCTACTAAAAAGAGTTCAGATTTTGTCTGTGATTCTTCCCCTTCTCACCACACTCTCTGCCCACAACAGAGGGTATGTAGTCAAATACTGTGTTAAAGTTATTCGAATTAGTTCTTTTTTTTTTTCTTTCACTGTGGTTATGGTAATTATTTGAAATACATTTAGTTTCATTGTTTCAGTTTGCTTTCATTTTTAATTCTTATTGATTTAATTTTATTTTTGAATATGTGAAAATTGCCATGCATTTAAAAATCAAAACTATACAAAAAGGTGTGCTCAGAGAAATAACACTTTGATGTGTTTCCCTCCACTCCTTTTAGGTAACTAACTTTATTTTCTGATGTATCAGAAAATTTGTTTTATTGTGATGTTTAGCAGTTATAATATGTACATTTCCTTGTTTCCCTTCTTTCTAATGCAAAAGATAGCATACTATCTATGTATGGTATAATAAGAAATATATTTGGTCTTTGTCTCTGGTTCCTGGCACAGAGCCCCTAGAAACTCTCGGAATTTCCTAAGTGATAGAAGTGTCTTTAGTTACTCATAAGGAGCCCCTTTTTGAGCAAGTGATTAGAGGGTTGGAACTTTCAGCCCCAATCACTGATCTCTTGAACAAAGAGATTTGATCAGCATGCCAGTTAATGAATGTATCCAAATGCCAGGAGAGTGGTGCACCCCAGTCCATGGGAACAGAAGTTCCTGTGCTTAGAACCCTTCTGGATCTCTCTTTCATCTGGCTTTTCATCTGTATCCTTTATGGTATTCTTTATAATAAACTAGTAAACATAAATGTTTCTCTGAGTTCTGTGAACTACTCTAGCAAATTAATCAAACCTGAGGACTGGATCATGGGAACCTCCAATTTATAACCATTGGGTCAGAAATGCTGATAACAATCTGATTTTGTGATTGGTGTCTGAAGCAGGGGGCAGTATGTGGGACTAAACCCTTAAAACCTGTGGGATTTGATGCTATCTCTAGGTAGCTAGTGTCAGAATTGAGTTAGGACACCAAGCTAGTGTCACAGAATCGTTTGATGTGGAAAAAACTACCACGTATTTGGACTACAGAAGTATTTAGAGTATTATGTGTAGTATAAAGAAAAACAATAGAGTTTTTCTTTACAAAACACTTCTGCAATTTAATTTTTTCACTAATCTTTTGGAAATCCATATCAGTTCCATAGAAATCATCTTCATTCTTTTTACTCTATTAGCTCCACTGTATATGCCATAGTTTAGACACCCAATCTCCTCTGCTTGGACCTTTAGGTAGTTTCCAGTGTTTTGCAGTTAAAAATACAATAAAAATATTGCAATGAAGCACACCCAAGCTGCTTCCAGTGTTTTTTCCATACAAACAGCCTGTCTTGGCTCATGCTGCAGATTTTTTGTAATCATTCAAGGTTCACAATACCCAAACAGGCAGCATCTGGCTTCAATGTGCCCCATACCTCTTGCTGAGAAGCCCCAAACCTGACACAAGTGGCAGCTGGCCTCAGTTCAAAGCTTGGCCTCTCCCAGAAACCTCCAAGTTCAGCACAAGAGGCAACCATCTGCATATCACTTTGTAGCTCATATCAAGTGGCCCCAGGCAGGGCACAGGAAGTGGCCTGTAACAGAGCCATTCCTAAGAGGTCCTGGAATCAACACATCTGATGGCTAGTTTCAGATCACACAAGAGTACCAACCAACCACCTCCACAAAAGACACACCCAAAGGGTAGACAGGGCAGGCACCAGAGCCCTGCTAAAGCAAATCCTGATTCATAGAGTCAGCCCCTTGCACAACAGATCCTCCACTGTAGTCACCAACCAGTCCTCATAATCAGCCTGAGGATCAATCCCTCTCATTGATGTGCAAAGAGCAACCAAGGCTCAGCTACAACAGAAGGGGATACACAGTCCACAAAAGAGACACTCTTGTAACACCCAGCTCAGGTGATCAGGGAGACTGCACCACTGAGACCAACAGGACACCTACTACATAATGTCACCCTCCTAAGACTGGGAGATGTAGCAGATGTATGGAATACATAGAAACAAACACAGGGAGGCAGCCAAAATTAGGAGACAAAGAAACATGTCCCAAAAGAAAGAACAGGAGAAAACTCCAGGAAAAAAAAAACTAAACAAAATGGAGGTAAGCAATCTACCAGGTATAGAATTCAAAATACTAGTTATAAGGATGTTTAATGAACTTAGAATAGATAAAACGAATAGGATGAAGAATAGTTCAAGTCAGTGAGAACTTCAACAAAGAGAGAGTAAACATAAAAAGGTATATAGAAACCACAAAAATGTCAGAAATAGAAAATACAACAAGTGAATGAAAAATACACTAGAAGGAATCAACAATAGATTAGAATAAGCAGAGGATCAAATCAGTGATTTGAAAGACAAGGTAGTAGAAAACACCCAATCAGACAGCAAAATAAGTAAGTAAGTAAATAAGTAAGTAAATAAGTAAGTAAAATTTTAAAAAGAGAAGACAGAAACCTCTGGGACAACATCAAACATAACAACATTTGCATCAGAGAGTACCAAAAGGAGAAGACAGAAAACACTATAATGACAGAAAACTTTCCTAATCTGGTGAAGAAAATAGACATACAAGCCCAGGAAGTGCAGAAAGTCCCAAACAAGATGAACCCAAAGAGGTCCACACCAAGACATATCATCATTAAAAATGTCAAAGTTAAATACAAAGAGAGAATATTAAAAGCAGCAAGCGAAAAGCAGTTAGTTACCTACGAAGGCACTCTCATAAGACTATAAGCTGATTTCTCAAAAGAAACTTTGCAGGCCAGGAGAGATTGGCAGGAAGTTGATGAAAAGTTGATGAAAAGCAAGGACCTACAAAGTTGATGAAAAGCAAGGACCTACAACCAAGATTACACAGCAAAGCTATCATTTAGATTTGAAGGACAGATAAAAACTTCCCAGTTAAGGAAAAGCTAAAAGAGTTCATCACCACCAAACCAGTATTACAAGAAAAGTTAAAGGGACTTCTTTAAGAAGAAGAAGAAGAAAATAAAAAATATGAATAATAAAATAGTAATAACTACATATCTAGCAACAATTAGTTTAAATGTAAATGGATTAATGGCTCCAATCAAAAGACATAGGGTAGCTGAATGAATAAGAAAACAAAACTCTTACATATGCCGCCTACAAGAAACTCAGTTCAGACTGAAAGACACACAGAGACTAAAAGTAAAGGGATGGAAAAGATATTTCATAAAAACAGAAACAAAAAAGCTGGAATAGCAATACTTATATCAGACAAAATCGACTTTAAAACAAAGGCTATAACAATAGACAAAGAAGGACTCAGTAATGTGACTTCTGGGTATTTATTCGAAGAAACCTAAAACACTACTTTGAAGGGACATGTGAATCCATATCTTTCTTGCATCATTATTTACAAGAGCCAAGATATGGAGGCAAGATATGCATTGAGGTGTCCATCAGTGCATGAATGGACAAAGAAGAGGTAGTAGATATATACAGTGGAATATTACTCAGTCATAAAAAAGAATGAAATCTTGCCATCTGCAACTACATAGATGGACTTATTGGGTATTGTGCTGAGTGGAGTAAGTCAGAGAGTGAAAGACAAATGTCATATGTGGAATCTAGAGAACAGGATAAACAAATAACAGAAACCAGCTCATAGATACAGAGAGCATTTTAATGGTTGTCAGATTGGGGGAGGGATGGTTGAAGTGGGGAGGGCATTAAGAGGTACAAATTGGTAGTTACAAAATAGTCTTGGGGATGTAGAGTATAGCATGGGGAATACAGTCAGTAGTATTGTAGTAACTATTTATGGTGGCAGATGAGTACTAGATTTATCGGAGTGATCTCTTTGTAAGTTATATAAATGTCTAATCACTATGTTGTACATCTTAAACTAATACAATATTGTATGTCAACAGTAATTGAAAAAAATAAAAATATAAAAAAAATTGCAATGAATAACCTGTTGTCAAATGACAAAACTAAAACAGTTTAGTAATGAGTTTGATGTCCTTTATTCAAAGGAAAATAATCCATGTACTGGGGGTGTACCGAACCTCACAAGGGGTAGAGCATTGTTCCCAGAGGGATTTGGGTCAAGAGTAAGTTTTATAGAGTGTTTGAAGAGGCAACACAGAAACGGCATGACTAGTTAGGAGGTCAGGGATCTCCATATCTATAAGGCCTGCAGGTCCTACTTTCTGGAGCAAGGCAAACTAGCTAACACTGAATTGGAGGGTTGTAATTGGTATATGTTAAGTTTCCTTGACAAATATTTCCTGTAAGAGCAGGCAAGTTAGTTTTAGATTTGTGATATAAGCCCGGCCTCTGAAGTGGCCTCCATTTTGTGCATCCCGATGTACAAATTAATTTTATCATAATTATGCATATGTATTTTTGTATTATTGATGGTATATCTTCAGAACAAATTCTTAGAAGTGGGTCTGCTGATACAAAGAGTGTATTTCTTTTTTATTGCTGTGTAACAAGTTACCACAAACTTAGTTGCTTAAAACAACACACATTCAGCAGCTCACAGTCTCATAGGTAAGAAGTCTGGGTGGGCTTGACTGGGATTCTTCGCTCAAAATTTCACAAGTTCAAAATCAAGATGTTGGCTGAGCTCTCACCTGGAGGCTCTAGAAATAACTGATTTTCAACGGCCATGCTACCCTAAACAAGACCAATCCCTTCTGATCTCGGAAGCTAAGCAGGGTTGGGCCTGGTTAGTACGTGGATGGGAGATCATCTAGGAAGACCAGGTGCCGTAGGCGTAAAAAAATTAAAAATAAGGGATTGTAAGCTGACAAGGTCTTTGCAACCTGTGAGGTTGACCAACGGTTGCCTCGTCTAAAGAAATAATAATAATAAAATAAAAAAAATAATGAAATGCAATGTTAGAATTCAATTCCAAGGACTGAGGTCTCCATTTTGTTGAAGGCTCTCAGCTTCCACTGGCTGTTCCCATTCCTTGCCACATGGCCCCCTTCATCTTCAAACTAGCCACAATGTGTCGAATCATTCTCTCTTGGAATCTCTCTGACTTCTGTAAAAGATTAAACAAAGATGGACGCTAATTAAAGTGGTAAGGACAGATTTTAATCAGTAACAGCTATTGCAGTAGGAAAAAGAGTCCAATGTGAACTGAAATCAACTTAGATTTGAACAGAGATGACTGGATGTTTTAAAGGGAGAATGAGGTGGAGTGATAGGAAGAGAGGGAGATAAACAAGGGTTCAAGTAGAGTCAGGGTAGTGAAAAATTGCAAAAGGTCAGTTTGTGTAAATGCCATTAGGCCAGCTGTGTCTGCTAGCTGGCAATTAATGAAGTTATTAGGAGAGACTGGGAGACAGAGGCCCTACTCTCAGGTAGGGCCTCTGTCTCCCAGAGAGACTGGGAGACAGAGGCCCTACTCTCAGGTATTGACTGGAACAAATAGTAATTTCTTTTGGAGGCCATGAGCTTTCTCAGGCAGGTACTTTAAATAGAGCTAAGGTCAGATGGGAAAAATGATGTGTGACAGAGACTTTCATCCCTCTTGGGATCACATTAAGTTTGTGACAAAAACATGGAGCAAAAGTGAGGAAGCAAAGTCACCTGGGATCCAGATGAACAGAAGCACTACAACTAGGGAGAGAAATAATTAAATGGACAGAGTTAGCCTGTAAGCTTTAAAAAGGATTTGGACTACGGCCATGCTACCCTGAACAACCCCGATCCAGTCTGATCTCGGAAACTAAGCAGGATTGGGCCTGGTTAGTACGTGGATGGGAGATCATCTAGGAAGACCAGGTGCCGTAGGCGTAAAAAAATTAAAAATAAGGGATTGTAAGCTGACAAGGTCTTTGCAACCTGTGAGGTTGACCAACGGTTGCCTCGTCTAAAGAAATAATAATAATAAAATAAAAAAAATAATGAAATGCAATGTTAGAATTCAATTCCAAGGACTGAGGTCTCCATTTTGTTGAAGGCTCTCAGCTTCCACTGGCTGTTCCCATTCCTTGCCACATGGCCCCCTTCATCTTCAAACTAGCCACAATGTGTCGAATCATTCTCTCTTGGAATCTCTCTGACTTCTGTAAAAGATTAAACAAAGATGGACGCTAATTAAAGTGGTAAGGACAGATTTTAATCAGTAACAGCTATTGCAGTAGGAAAAAGAGTCCAATGTGAACTGAAATCAACTTAGATTTGAACAGAGATGACTGGATGTTTTAAAGGGAGAATGAGGTGGAGTGATAGGAAGAGAGGGAGATAAACAAGGGTTCAAGTAGAGTCAGGGTAGTGAAAAATTGCAAAAGGTCAGTTTGTGTAAATGCCATTAGGCCAGCTGTGTCTGCTAGCTGGCAATTAATGAAGTTATTAGGAGAGACTGGGAGACAGAGGCCCTACTCTCAGGTAGGGCCTCTGTCTCCCAGAGAGACTGGGAGACAGAGGCCCTACTCTCAGGTATTGACTGGAACAAATAGTAATTTCTTTTGGAGGCCATGAGCTTTCTCAGGCAGGTACTTTAAATAGAGCTAAGGTCAGATGGGAAAAATGATGTGTGACAGAGACTTTCATCCCTCTTGGGATCACATTAAGTTTGTGACAAAAACATGGAGCAAAAGTGAGGAAGCAAAGTCACCTGGGATCCAGATGAACAGAAGCACTACAACTAGGGAGAGAAATAATTAATCAAACTGCAATGGTAGAAGATAGGAGGGGGTGAAGGTGCAAGGCTGCCGGATCCACAGCAGCTGAGTGGGACAGAGGCTGTGGCACTGGCAGCTGCAGACACCTCTTAAAGGGATACCTGAAGGAAAACAAGAAGTTGAAGAGTTATTTGAAGAAATAATGATGGAAAACTTCCTTACTCTTGTGAAAGAAATAGAAATACAACCCCAGGAAGCTCAGAGAGTCCCAAGAGAGAGGAACCTAAAGTGACTCACACCAAGACACATCATAATTAAAATGCTAAAGGTTAAATGCAAAGAGAGAATCTTAAAAGCAGCAAGAAAAAAGCAGTTAGTTACCTACAAGGGAGCACCCATAAGACTGGCACCTGATTTCTCAAAAGAAACTATGCAGGACAGACAGGCTTGGCATAAAATATTCAACACGATGAAAATGCAAGATCTACAACCAAGAATACTTTATCCAGCAAAGCTATCATTTAAAGTTGAAGGACAGATAAAGAACTTCCCAGACAAAAATAAGCTAAATTTATCAACACCAAGCCAGTATTATAGGAAATGTTGAAAGGATTTCTTTAAAAAGAAAAAAACATGTATCAAAAACAGGAATAAAGAATGGTAATAACTATATATCTATCAACAAGTACTGCAAATGGAAAAGAATAAAGTGCTCCAATCAAAAGATAAAGTGGCAGAATGGATAAGAAAAAAAGACCCCTACATATGCTTCCTACGAGAAACTCACTTCAGATTAAAAGAAACACACAGACTAAAAGGAAGGGGTTGGAAAAAGATATTGCCTTGATGGACCTAGAGGGTATTGCGTTGAATGAAATGGGTCGGATAGAGAAAGACAAACGTTGCATGTTTTCACGTACAAGAGGAATCTAAAGAACAAAATCAACAACAACAACAACAACAAAAGCGGAAATAAATTCATAGATACAGAGAATATTTAGAGGAATGGGAAGGGGCTTGGAAGAACAAAAAAAAAAAGCCAAAAGGATTAAGAGGCACAAATGGATAGCTGCAGAATAGACATGGAGATAAAGGATGTAGCATGGGAAAGATGGTTAATAATGTTGTAATAAATATGTAAGAGGCAAGAAGGGTACTAGATTTAGTGGGGTGATCATTTTTGGAGTTACATGGATCTCTGATCACTATGCTATACAACTGAAACTGGTATATTATTGTATGCCAACTATAATTGAAAAAAAAAACTCATTGAATTGTACAGTGCAAATACGAGAAACTACTTGTCTATTATATTTCAATAAATCCGGAAAAGAACAGAACAGGGTACTCTAAGCTTAAACAATAAGAAGAGAATTGCTGTTGCAAGATAGTAATGAACATTCATCATACAAAGGGACAAATTGAGACAATAAATACGAGCAACTAATTGTCTATTATATTTCAATATAGCCGGGGGAAAAAAAGATAAATAAAAAAAGAGGACTAAATTCATTCTAGGGATATGGCCCTGAGCTCTGAGAAATTATGTTAGTATTTGTTCAAGTCTTTATAGGCCAAGATTAATTTCTAGTTGAGAAAAGGCTCAGGGTAGTGTGGCTAGTGTTTGGCCAAGGAGAGAATTTTTGTCACATCTTTTATTGATCAAAGAAATTCTGCTTTTAAATGACTTATGTGATTAAGTTAGGCCCACATTGATAATGCCCCTTTTGCCATATAACGTAACATAATCACGGAGGTAACACCAGGGGGCTAAGGTTATAAGTTAAAATTCCTAGCCCTCCTAGCAACTGTCCTGGCTAGTACAGGATAAGAGGTCTGAACTGTTTGAGGATCTCAGCAAAGGTAACTCATCCTCTAGTTACCATGAGTGGGAAGAGGTTTAGTGTCCAAATTGGAACTTTCTTGGCACTTGCAGCATGAGAACAGTAATGGAGGCTACACACAATGTCTTAGAGAATGAGGGTTAGGAGTATCTCCATGAGTTATCTTGAGTAAAGGACAACTGCAGCAGGGCTAGTTTGTGTGGCTGAGAATTAAGTGCTATAATCTGAATTCTGTCTGTACTTGTGTGCAAGAAACATACACCCACCTTACATGCCCTTTAATACTTGCTCTGGTTTCAACCTCCTTTGAGTGACTTGGCCCTTGCTTTTGAAAGACATGCCAGTGTGAGTGGCTGGTAGGAACACAAACCCCAGGTCAGATGAATCCAGCCTCTGCCATCTTGTAGCTGTAGGACCTTGAAATTACTTAACTTCTTTGTGCCTTGATTTATTTCTTTATCAACAAAATGTGAATAATAATAGTAGTTACCTCCTCGGATAGCTGCGGGTATCAAATAAAATCCTGTTTATAGAGTGCTAATGAATTCCTGGCACATAGTAAGAGCTCAACAAATGTGAGCTGTCTGAGTTTATCACTATGTCTTGCTCATTTCTGACTCTGTACTTCAAGTTATTGCCTTTCCTATGGTCCTTAGTGTTCGTCTCTGAATTCTCTCAGCATAATGGTTCTTGGTTCCCAAGTATCCTGTGCTGGGGCTTGCCCTACTCTCACATCTGCTAAGGGTGGAAGCCTAAAAAGAAAGTACCTTGAATATCAGACATCTGCTTCAAGATACCCAAACAAGAAGCAATCTTTTACCCTTTAGGAGCCTTGCATGGCACTGTCTTTATGCTTATCTCAGTTCCAAATGCAGGTCTCAAGAAAAGGGATCTCTTCTATTTATCTGTTATTATGTAACAAGGTACTTCAAAACTTGGTGGCTTAAAATAACCATTTTATTTTGATCAGTCAGGAGAGAGCTTGGTTGGGTGGCCCATCTCAAATCCATACTGGGGCAGCTGGGGCTGGAGGATCAACCTGCAAGATAGCATCTTCATTCTCGTATGGAGTACCTTCATATGCTCTCATCTTCCAGGGCTTTCAGGATGCTTGGGCTTCTCACAGCATGGCTGTCAGACTTCTCACATGACAACCGGCTTGCCCCAAAGTAAGCATTCCAAAAGGGCCAGGTGGAAGCTGAAAGGCCTCTTATGAACTACACTCAAAGTTTGAGAATATTATTTCTGCTTCATTCTTTTAGACAAACGAGTCTACAAAGCCAGATCTGAGTCTAAGGGAGGAGAATTAGATTCTACTTTTCAATGGCAGGAGTAGCAAAGAATGTGTGCAATCTTTAATCAACCATAGCATCTGATGAGTGGAAGCTAAATTCCACCTGGAACCCTGCTGCAGTGAGGTCTGGGAAATATAGTTTTAGGATTTCCACAGCAATGGGGTGCTGGAAGGAGAGTGAGCCAATCAATCTGCTGTATCCACAACAGGCTCTCAGCATTGTCAAGTTTTATGATGAGATTCTATAACCAGCTTTCCTTTGTCCTTGGTGCCAGCACGCTTGAATCCAAATGGGAATTGAGAGCAGCCAGTCCCTCAATATAGCCTGATCTCTAGGTCAAGACTTTAAAAATTTTTTTTGACTGAAACTCACAATAAAAAATACAACATATATCAGCATATGGACATATATATGTAATTGAAACAAAAGATCTTGTGGAACAATCCCTATCTTTACCATATGTTATATTCTTTTATAATTTTCTCTTCTATTGTATTGTATTGTATTGTATTCTATTTCTTTAAACAAAAATGCTCATTGTGTGTTCACTAAGTTAATTTCATAACTCACCAAATGAGTTACTACCCATAGTTTGAAAAGCACTGCTGGAGACTTGTGTCTCTACATTTAAATAGGGAATTAAAAACTGAAGGGAAAAAGTGAGTCAATAAGAAAAAAATTATATAAGAACAAAAAAATAAAGTGTTTCCTCAAAGTAAATTTACTTAATTCAACAAAAGTATAGTAAAGAATATCATTGTTTTACAATTATATGTTTTCTTTCCTATAAAGTGGTTATACATATCACCATTGCTAAACCTTCCATTGTGAGGCTTGGCCATGTGACTTCTTTGGCCTCTGGCATGTAAGCAGGCATGGCTCATATCAATTCTGAGCAGAAACTTTAAATGAAATTGCATGGTTTGGCTTGATCTCTAGTAATTCTGCCCTCCGCTATGGCAACAATATGTTCAGATAGGTCCGTTCTTTGGCCTGGGTCCCAGAGTGAGAAAATACACAGAGCCAACGTGCAGCCTATCCTCAGCTCTTACATAACATGAGAAATAAATATTTGTTATTACAAGCCACTGAGATTTAGGGTTGTTTGTTACTGCAGCAAAGCTGACTAATGTAGAAGCAGCGCTTGAAAAGCAAACAAACAAAAAACCAAAGCACTCCTTTGAACATTTAAAGAGTACAGAAATATATAAGGCAAAACACAATGTTCCACTTCACCAACTCCCTGCTCCTCTAGGAGTTATCATTTATAACATTTTGGTGCATATCCTTTCAAAGAAGGAAATTTTGAAATGGCTGGTTTCTAATTTTAATGCTATAAAATTAGTACATATTTTTTCATAAATAAAGTTTTTTAAAACACAGTCAAGTCTATTGTTTACATATTGCTTATGGCTGCTGTCATATTAACAGCAAAGTTGAGTTTTGTTACAGAGACTATAATGCCTAATATATTTACTATCTGGCTCTTCACAGAAAATGTTTGCTAAGTCTTGATCTAGGTCTACTAAATGTTATCATTTGGTATTTTGCCACTTTTGTTGTATTTCCCTCTCTTTTACATATGGATTTTTTATAAACTTCTTAAAATAAAAATGTCATGATACTTTATATATTTCAACATGTATCTCCAAAGAATAAGTGTACTATTCTCCATAAACCACATTATAAGTATCACACCCAGAGCATTTAACAATAATACAATTCTATTAGCTAATAATCAGATGACCCCAAAATTGTCCTGAAAATGTCCTTCATAGCCTTTTCCATCTCAATTCAGCAAGTAATTGAAGATTTTATAATGCATTTAGTTATCATGTCTCTTTAGTTGCCTTTAATCTAGAAAGGTTCCGTGTCTTTTTGGACTCTCATAAAACATATTTTTAAAATATCCAAAGTAGCTCTTCTGCAGACAGCCTCTCAATTTGGATTTATCTGTTTTGCCCCTCAGAATTAAATTTGAGTTAATCATTTTTGGCAAAAATTCTACATAGGTGGTGTTGTGTTCTGTATCAGGAGGCTCATGATATCACTTTGCCCAATTATTTGTGATATTTTGTCATTTGTTTATGTGATGTCTGCCAAATTCTTTGCTGTAAAGGTCATTTTCCCCTTTGTAATTAATACATGATCTGTGGGGAAATTCTTTGAGTTGTATGAATAACATATTCTCCAACAACCCTGTGATTTTAGGCTCCACTGATGATTCTTTCCTGGATCAGTTGTTGTTATGGAGGATGTAAGTGGACATTAATATTTTTTAAATGGTTCCTAAGTGATATCAAAGTACAGCCAGGGTTAGGAATCAGTAGACTAGTGCTTCTCAATCTGTGTTTACAAATCCCCTGGAAATCTCGTTAAAATGCAAGTTGAGATTCTGCAGGATTGGGGTGAAGCTGAGATTGAGCATTTCTAAAG
This sequence comes from Pteropus alecto, assembly GCF_000325575.1. NCBI lineage: Eukaryota > Metazoa > Chordata > Mammalia > Chiroptera > Pteropodidae > Pteropus > Pteropus alecto. The sequence continues at coordinate 800,671 of NW_006441386.1, forward strand.
AGTTCCCAGGTACTGCTGGTGCTACTGGTCTGCATAGGCCACACTTTAAGTATCAAGGATCAGCCTAGACTCCAGACAACACCTATGGTTCATTCTACATACAATACCTTTCTTCCCTAATTTAGTTTTACCTAGTGTATTAATCAAGATTCTTAGTTACAAACATCAGGACACACTCTAGCTAGCCTGCGCAGAAAAGGCATTTATCAAATGGGCATTGGGAAATGCTCAGAACCTCTTGCAGCTGAGCTTCCAAGACAGTGCCCAGACCACATTGCAGAACTGATCTAATGAGGGAACCAGTCTTCACACTGCCAGGCACTGAGTCCATCTGCACTGATGCCAGGGATGCAAACCAACTGTGACCACTGCTGCCATCAGCAATAATGCCACATGTGTGCCTGCAACTCAAACGCACAGCTATTGCCAGCCTCCAAACCTGGATGTCTGTTGTCACCCTCACCAGCAAATGGACTCCACATAGAGCCCACTGTCTCACTTTATTTCTAAACTAAAAGTTTTCACAAGTATGTTGGATTGCTGGAGCCTCAGTCACATGCCTATTCCTTAGCTGCAAGGGAGTTTGGGAAATCACATTTTCTGGCTTGTCTCTTTGAGGATGTGGAAGGGGCAGGATTTATAAGGCAGAAAATGCTCCATAAAAAGCAACTCCAAAGCACGACAAATGTCTAGTACGCAGTTCTTTGAAAGAATAAATATAATAACTGCTGAGAAATCTATGAAGAATAAGAGTAATAATAGAGACTATCCCTCTTATATGGAAAATATATATATAATTTTGGGAAAAAAAGAACCCAAGCCTCGCACTTTACATAAAAATTAAGAACAAATAGATTAAAGAGTTAAATTGATTTTTTAAACCCATTAAAATGCTAGAATACAATAGAGAAAAAAATAGTTATCAAATTTTATGGTGGAAAGAAACATGCTAAATTTAATAATATTGGAATAACTCACAAATAAAAAAATAAATAGCTTCACCTTTATAAAACATAGAACTTATATACTTAAATAAAATCAAACAATCAACAGGGGAAAATGTACAATAAATGCAACAGGCACAGGAGTAATACTTTATTATACAAAATTTACATAAATTGATTTGAAAAACTGATGAGAACCAATAGGTAAATGAGTAAAGGATATTACTAGACAATTAACCAGCAGGCAAATACAAATCACTAACGACATATCGAAAATTTCAATCACATTAGGAATGAGAGAAAAAAAAAAAACAAATCAGCACACAGATATCGTGTTTTAAAAATCTATTGATAGAAACAAAAACAAATCCATAGATACAGGGAACAAACTTGTGGCCAGGAGAGAGGGGGATGGAGGTTGAGTGGAAAAAGAAAAGGGGATTAGGAAATACAGACTTCCAGTTATAAAATAAGTCACAGGAATGTAATGTACAGCATAGGGAGTAGAGTCAATAATATCATAATAACTATGTATAGTGACATATGCTTATTAGATTTATTGTGGTGATCGCTCTGTAAGGTATATAAATTTTGAATCACTAAGATGTACATCTGAAACTAATATAATAGTGTATGTCAGCTAAGATAAAAAAATTCAAAACAAAGAAATCTATTGGTAGATTGATATAAAATTTTAACAAGAATATCCAGTGTTGATGAAGGAGGAAATAAATGGATAGTTTCACATATTGCTTATATGAAGTAACCTTATCAGGGGTAAAAGAGGACACAATTTGGGCGTTCTAATTATAAGGACTGCAATGGATTGAAACATATCAAGAATATAGTAATCTAAGCATTCGTAATACTATAATACAAAAATAAAAGGTCATCTTTTGAAGTTTTTCCAGTATACTAAATCGTTCTGAAGATTGGTAAAGGAAGGAAAGAATTAAGTGCTTATCCCTGCTTTCTTTATCAACTATATTTTAGAATACCTAAATGGTCGATGAAAGTTCTCCTTTTAAAAGAATGACAGCAAAAAGAATTATAGAATTGAAAAATTACTATTTGCAATCCCTAATAAAATAATAAATTTAGTCAATGATCATTCATGGCTGTTGAAAGCATTAGGTGAAGTGGTGATGGGAACTTTATAATGAATAAAGCAGGCCAACAGCTTCCAAACCCACTGATCAATCTTAACATCATGCTAGGGACAAACATGGTCTGAGCCCTACATTTGTAAAGAATGTTTATTTTAATAATGTTCATAAGGTTTAAAACTACAAAGAACATGATCTACATCAATAACAGAGTTGCTAAATAAAATATTCACACAGTGGAATAATATGCATTAATAAAGTACAACTATAATACTATTATGGAAGGAGCTATAAGACATTGACTTGCACAATACATATGCACACATAGAATGCCATTTATGTGTTTCAAAAGCCCCCACAAAACAATACCATATATAGTTGGTTCTGCTGTCATGCTTTTTTTTTTAAAGATTTTTATTAAAATATAGCTAACATACAATATTGTATAAGTTTCAGGTGTAGTCATGCTTGTTTTTAAAACAACTTGTTATGGCACATCTCATAATTAGGAAAACAATTTGAGCATAACACAAATTTCATGATTGCATAAGTACAATTTCAACTATGAAAAACGAGGTGAAAACAGCAACCAAGCCATACGAGATTCCACAACTTGCATACACAGACACACCTCAAACCCACCAGCTACCTTAATCCATTGTGTGTGTCACCAGCCACAACCTTCTGTTCCATTTTAGGTAAGTCTCCTTTGATCCATGTCCACAAGCCAACATAAGGGCCTTTTCAAGGTAAATGCCATATTTATTATAAAAATTACATATTTCTTAACAATTTGATATGTTTAAACTGTGCTACAACTTCTATTAAGTTCCTACACATTTTTAATTTAATGTCACTGACAAGGTTTTCTTAAATAATTAATTAATTGATTGATTGATTAATTTTTTATGGTGACATTGGTTAACAAAATCCAATAAGTTTCAGCAGTACATTTTAACAGTAAGGCATATATATATAATTGCACTGTGTGTTCACCTCCCATATTTAGATTTCTTTCTGTCACCACATAATTGACCCCCTTTAGCCTGTCTATCACTCCCCTCCTTCCCCATCCCCCTACCCTCAGGTAACCACTAGTCTATTGTCCATATCCATAAGTCTCTGTTTGTTTGTCCTGTTCATTTGTTGCTTAAAGATTTATATCCCACTTATAAGTGATATCATGTGATTTTCAACTTTTTCTGTCTGGCTTATTTCGCTTAGCATGATTATCTCGAGATCCATCCATGTTGTTGCAAATGGCAGTATTTCGTCTCTTCTTAAAGCTGAGTAATATTCCATATTGTATATATGTACCACAGCTTCTTTAGCCGATCATCTATCGTAGGACACTTCAGTTGCTTCCATGTCCTGGCCACCTTGAATATTGCTGCTATGAACACGAGTGTGCAAATATCTTTATAGATATGAGTTTTCAAGTCTTTGGGGTAAATACTCAGTAGAGGGATTACTGGATCATATGGTAGATCAATTCTTAGTTTTTTGAGGAACCTCCATACTGTTTTCCAAAGTGGCTGTACCAATTTGCAGTCTCACCAGCAGTGTATGAGGGGCCCTTCTTCTCTGCATTCTCCCCAACATTTATTATTGCTTATCCTGTTGATTATAGTTATTCTAACAGGTATGAGATGGTATCTCATAGTGGTTTTGATTTGCATTTCCCTAATAGCTAGCGATGTTGAGCATCTTTTCAAATATTTATTGGCCATTTGTATGTCCTCCAGGGAGAAGTGTCTGTTTGGGTTCCCTGCCCATTTTTCGATTAGATCATTTGTTTTTTTATTGTTATTGAGTTGTATGAGTTCTTTGTATAATCTAGATATTAGGCTCTTATTAGAGCCATTGCTTGCAAATATATTTTCCCATTCAGATGGTTGTCTCTTTACCTTGTTGACGATTTCTTTTGCTGAGCAGAAGCTTTTTAGTTTGATGTAGTCCCATTCAAATATTATTCCCCTTCAGGTACCCCTAGGACCCGGATGTTTTTATATTTAATTTTGTCTCATAGACTCCTTAAATTATTATTATAGTCTTGCCTTCTTTTTTCTTGTCACTCTGATTGGGTGTCCTTGGCTTTCCTATCCTCTATATTGAGTGGTTTGATTCTCTTCTTTTTCCACTCTGTCAACTCTCTCTGAAATACTCTTCATTTCAGATAATGTGTTCGTAATTTCTGACTGGTTCCTTTTTATAATTTCCACTTCCATTTTTATGTTTGATTATCTCCTTGTTAAAGTTCTCACTGAGTTCATTTACACTTTCCCTAAGTTCATTGAGCATCTTTGTGTTTTGAACCCTGCATCTTTAATATTTTGAACCCTGCATCTATTAGATTGCTTGATTCCATTATTCCTGGATCTCTGTTCTGTTCTTTCATATGGTTTCTGCTTCTTTGTCTTACCATTTTGGCTGTCTTTCTGTGTCTGTTTTTATGTACTAAGCAAAGCTTCTGAGTCTCTTGGTCTCATTAACGTGGCTTTGTACATGTAGTAGGTGTCCAGTAGCACAGTCCTGTGATGGGTTCAGCTGCCGGCCAGGTTTAGCCCCAGCCTGTGTCCCTCCAGGGCCACCTGTTAAGATTCAGCAAGCAATCCACAGATGTTGTGCTCATATTTGCCTCAAAAGGCACGCCAGAAACCAAGGTTAGCTGTCACCAGTGTGAGACTTGGTGCTGCTCAGCAAGTGGCACAGTACTCCCTGAGGACACAACTGGATGTGGCTTGGGTGGGGCTGCGAGTTGGGGGAGGCGAAGTTTCAGGAAATTCTCTGGGCAGAGTGACCTCTGTTATCCAGTTTGATTACTTCTCAGCAATGGTGGCACTGTGTCCACACACTGGGGGTTGGGAGAAGGTATGAAAAATGGATACCATCAGCACTCTCGCACAGAAGAAAGCCTTGCCTCCGACCCTCGCTCATACAACTCAGTGACCCCTTGTACGTCCCGGTCTTTCCTTCTATACCAAAAATATAAGTGTTTTGATCATACATAGATTCAGTATCTTGTCGAAGGCTTTTCCTGCATCTATTGATATGATCATACGATTCTTATTTTTTAATTTGTTTATGTGGTGTATTATATTAATCAATTTGCGTATAATGAACCATCCCTGTGGCTCTGGATTGAAGCCTGCTTGATCGTGGTGTATAATCTTTTGTACATATTGACTTCATGAAATGAATTGGGAAGTATTGCCTCCTCTTCGATTTTTTTAGAAGAGTTTAAGGAGAATAGGTATTAAATCTTTCTTTAATGTTTGGTAGTATTCACTGGTGAAGCCATTTGATCCTGGGGTTTTACTTTTTGGTAGGTTTTTGATGATTGTTTCAATTTCCATATTTCTGATCGGTCTATTTAGATTTTCTAGTTCTTCTTGATTCAGTCTAGGAAGATTGTATTTTTCTAAGTACCGGTCATTTCTTCTAGGTTATTCAATTTGGTGTTATCTACTTTTTCATAGTATTCTTGTATGATCCTTCGTATTTTTGCAATGTCTGTCGTAATTTCCTCTATTTTATCCTTGATTTTGTTTATTTGTGTCCTTTCTCTTTTTTCTTTATTGAGTCTAGCCAGATGTTTGTCAATTTTATTAATCTTCTCAAAGAACCAGGTCTTTATTGCATTTATTTTTTCTATCATTTTGTTGTTGTTATTGTTGTTGTTTTATGTTTTATTTATTTCTGCTCGAATTTTGATGATTTCTTTCCTTCTGCTGATGTTAGGCTTCATTTGTTCTTCTTTTTCTAGTTTTTTAAGATGAAGCGTTACGTTGTTTATTTGGGCTCATTCTTGTTTTTGGAGGTAGGCCTGTAATGATATGAACTTTCCTCCTCTGACCTCTTTTGCTGTGTACCAAAGTTTTGATATGTTGTACCATCATTATCATTCATGTCTGTGTATCTCTTTATCTCTTTTTATCTGTTCTCTGACCCAGTTATTCTTCAATAGCATATTGTTTAATCTCTATGTATTTGTGGTTCTTCTCGCTTTTCTTCTCTAGTTTCAAAAGATTATGATCAGAGAATATGGCTGGTATGATTTTAACCCTCTTACTTTTGTTGAGGCTATCTCTGTGTCCCAGTGTCTCTGTGTCTCAATCCTTGAAAATGTTCCATGTGCACTAGAAAAGAATGTATAAGCAGCTGTTTGGGGATGAAAGGCTCTGTAAATGTTAATTATGTCCCGTTAGTCTAATATGTCATTTAAGGATGTTATTTCCTTATTGATTTTCTGTTTGGATGATCTGTCCATATCCGACAGTGGGGTATTTAGAGTCCCTGCTATGATAATGTTTTGGTCTGTTTCTCCCTTTAGTTCTGTTAGTAGTTGCTTTACATATTTTGTGCTTCCTGATTGGGAGCATAGATATTAATAATTGTTATATCTTCTTGGTGAATGATTTCCTTTATATCATGAAGTGTTCCTCAGTATCTTTCCTTACCTTTTTTATTTTGAAGATTATTTCATCTGATATTAGTACCACTGCGCCTGCTTTTGCTTGAAATATCATTTTCCACCCTTTCACTTTGAGTCTATATTTGTCTTTGGAACTGAGATGTGTCTTCTGGAGGCAGCATACAGTTGAGTTTTGTTTTTTGATCCATTCTGCAACTCTGTGCCTTTTTATTGGTGAGATCAGTCCATTTACATTTAGGTTGATTGTTGAAATATGAGGTATGCTCTTAGCCATTTTATCTTTTGTTTTCTGGTAGCTCAGTGTTTCCATTGCTTCGTTGTCTATGTGTTTCTGTTTTCTTTGTTTTGGTTGGCTTTTGTGGGTTTTGCCTCTGGTTATTCTTGTTTTATGTTATATACTTCAGTTCTGAATCTTCTGTGTGTGGTTACCATTATGAATATGTAAAGGATAGTTATATATATACAGTCATCCATTTTCTTCTGTGCATGCCTTATGTCCATTCCCATTTGTGAATTTGGATCTTTGAATCCTCCCCTTTTCAGTCATTGTTGTCTCAATTTGTCCCTATGTATGCTGAACATTCATGACTATCTTGCTATAGCAATTCTCTCCTTATTGTTTAAGTTATAATGCACTGGTCTTAGTAAGGGTTGCACTCGTCTGCTTCTATCAGTCTTCTAGTCACCTTATTTGTAATTAGGTATTTTTTTTTGTCAATTCGTTTTAGGTGAGCTGACCCCTTTCAGGATTTCCTGTAATGAAGGACTCATAGTGGAAAATTCCCTCAATTTTTGTATGTCTGGAAGAGTCTTAATTTCTCTTTCATACCTAAAAGAGAGCTTTGCTAGACACATTATTCTAGGCTGGTAGTTTCTTTCACTCAATATTAAATATTTGATTCCACTCCTTTCTGGCTTGTAAGGTTTGCCCTGAGAAGTCCGAGGATAATCTAATGGGGTTTCCTTTATATGTTACCATCTTCTTTTCTCTGACTGCCCTGAGAATTCTTTCTTTGTAATTGATTTTTGATAATTTTAATATAATGTGTCTTGGTGAAGGCCTTTTGGGTAGAGATAATTGGATGTTCTGTTGACTTGAATTCCAAGCTCCAGCTCATTCCTTAGATTTGGGAAATTCTCATCAATTATTTGTCTGAAATGTTTTCTAATCCCTGCTTTTTTTTTTCCTCCCCTTCGATAATGCCCATTATTCTTATGTTTCCTCTCCTGATGGTATCAGCTAGTTCCTGTATTTCTCTTTCTTTATTTTTCATTATTTGGTTTCTCTCTTCTTCTTTCTGATTTATTTTTAGATTTCTGTCTCTGATATCACTGAACCTTTCTTCCATTTGGTCGACTCTATTTCCCAAGCTTGCTATTTCATTTTTCAACTCTTGCAGTGTGCGTTTTTATCTCCAGTTCTATTTGGTTCTTCTCCTTGTGAAAGAATTCATTGTGCTCATTTAGTTGTTTTTCAGTTCCTGAAATTGTTAATATAATTTGTTTCGAATCTCACTGATTTTTTTTCAGAAGTATCATCTTGAATTCTCTGTCATTTAAGTCATATATTTCTATGTCTGTAAGGTTATTTTCTGTATATTTTTCTCTTTCTTTCTGAGATGTCTTATCACCTTGGTTGTTCATGGTGTTTAATGGACTATTTCTTTGCCTGGGCATTAATGGAGTGTTTTTTGCTTTTTTTTTTTTCCAGAAAGAAGATTTATTATATAAAAGTATCTCTAGCCTGTTGCAAAGAAGGCATTTTTCTTTTGGTTTCCAGTAGATGGCGTCTAAGTCTCTTGGATCCCTGCTTTATATAAAGCCTTAATGTCTTTATTTTTCTTATGGATTTTTAATCACTCTCGCTACCCTCAGTCTCAGTCCCTGTCTGTGTTAGTGACAGTTTCAGTAGTGTTTGCTCAGATTCCCCCGGGGCTCCATGGTGTTCGATCTTGGAGGGTACGGAGGGAGGGTCCTTCCGCGTTGGGAGTTGGGGACTGTGGCTCAGCCTCGGTTTTGCAACCAAGGCTGGTAAAAATCAACCGTTGCTTCTCTGCCGTCCCCACTTCTCTGTTGTTCCCACTTGTCTGCTTTCTACCCTGAACCCTGGGCACTGCCACAGGCTGCATGAAGCTCACAGCTCTCTCACAGGCAGGGCTGTTCAGGGAACCCACAGCACCTTCTCCCCTCCCCCTTCTCCTACAGGGAGCTTCAGCTGTGAGAGGTTGCGTCTTTGTTTCTCCCAGTCCACCGCCCGACACACGGGGTTCTGACCCGTGGTATCTCTTATGTGCAGATACCACACACAGACATGCTGGTGTGTAGTTTGGGTGTTTTTGTTGAGTTTTAGATGTTTAGCTTATTTTTGTTTCAAGGGGAGAGATCTGGGGACATCTCTCACTCCGCCATGTTTCTGACGTCAATCTTACAAGGTTTTTGAGTCTGGTCCCCTTTCATTTTTCTTTTTGTCAGAAGTCTTGTGATTTATACTCTGATTTTGCATAGTATAGTGATTTTTTTTTTTTTTTGGAACACATGTTGCACTATAGCTGAACTATTTCAATAGGTACATATACAAATAACTTATTCCATTAAAACTGTTAGCACCATAGTTAATCGAGCAAGTTTAGTTTATACAGTAATCATGCAAATCAACATACTATGTAATATTGTTCTCCAAAGAAAACTGGACAAAGACTTAGGAGACCTAGTCCTAACTTTGCTGACAACATCTGGGATTATTGCCTGGCTATAGGCTCTAAGGCAGTTGCAGTCTCATTGGTTATGATCTCAAAAACTGCTTGTAATCTAATGATCCAGTTAAGCATGTATATAGGGGTCCAGTAACCCCAGCTTTCATCTTGGGCCCAAGTTGCGGGGCCATAGTATTGGATAATATGGTGGGGTAGCCACTTATCTTCCCCCTACATTTGTTGTCCCCCTATTTCAAGTGATCTCTTATTTCTGGCCTTTAAATCTTGATATAGGAGAACACCTAGCTCATTTCCTTCTTGGTCAGGTAGAAGGAAGAAGTCAGGCTGAAAGCTCCCAATTGTGCAACCTCCCTTCCAGTTTGTTGAGAGTTGAGTATAAGCCCATTTACACAAATCCAGAAGAGCCCATTGGGCACTTTCAAGCTTTGGGGGCTGTTGGAATTGAGGTTTTCTTAGAATGTGCCAGTAGCTGGGATAGTGAGGAAGTGGTTAGGGACTGTGCCATTCTCTATAGTACAATTTGTGATAGTCGAATTTTGGTTGAGAGAGTGGCACAGGGAAGAGTTAGCTGCAGTATTATTGGCCCAATACCAGGAAGGAGCCTTGGGCCACTAGTCTAGGTCTGTGTGATTTAAAAATAGCATTCTTTTACATGGGGTTTCCTCACCCCACTGAGTGTATCTTGGACCCATCTGGTCAAGACATTCTTCCCCTATCACTTCTGAGGAGATGACCCAGCTCTGGGGTCGACTCTCGTTGTGGCAAGCCACCATGTGGTTCCACTGGAGGAGGTAAAAGGTGTCCTTTCCCTTCCAAGGCCAATGTTCACTTGTGTACTCCTCTACAAACCCAGCATTTAGTGACACCAAGTTCATGAGCTACCCTCTCAGCTAGGTCAACAAAGAGATTCTTCCCTGGGTTTTGGCCCAAGGTGGTCTTTAGCTGATCATACATTTTTGGGCTTTGGGGCCTAGGAGACAGTGTAGGCTTAGGTGCGGTTGAATTATGCAGCCATTGGACAATTTCTCTGATTGTTGGGCTCTCTGCATGGTTATGGACCTTTCCTCTGCTTGAGGTCCATCACCAACACGCTCAAGTTTCCCCTAATTTTTCAGGTTTGGCCAGATTGGCCGTTCTCAGATTTAACCTTTATGTACCCATCCAATATTGGAATCCCCAATGAGCGCAGAGTGTGGCATTTAGGGCACACCCTTTGGGTAGGCTGGTTATGGAAGTGAAGCCGGTGGCAATGTTGGACCCTATCCTGTACCTTTCCATGAAATGAGTACAAGGGGAAGAAGAAGTAAGGAGACTGGCGCCACACACGTGGTGGAGTAGGAGGAGAAGGATGCCATCCTGATGAGATGTTGTCCTCAAGCTTTTGCCACACATAGATTAGTCAGCTTCCAGTGTGACCAAAACGGGGCCGACATCTTACCCTTGGTCTGTCGCAGTCAGTGTTTTCTTCCAGAGAGTTGCCTTGAAGGGCACAGAAGAGTCTGGAACACATTCCCACTCTGCAGCTGCAGGTTTAAGTCTGTGATGTACCCAGGGCATTATTTCAGCAAACTTAACTGCAGTGGAGATAGAAAAAATGACAGTGCTTCTCCACAGGGGTTATAGGGGCTGAATGTTCTACTCTTTTACCCAGACATAGTCTCCTGGCTTAAAGGAATGAACTTCAGTGGTTAAACTGACAGGGAGCCTTTCCCTAACCTATTGGTTGAGAGTCTGGAAGGTGGTCCCTAGTGTCTGAAGCTATTGTCTCTGAGTCAGTTCACCTATTTCCTTGAGGTCTACTCATAGTCCTTTGATGAGTAGTGATGGCCGCCCATACAGAATCTAGGAGGGGGAGAAGCTAGTCCTCTTGGTTGGGGCTGACATGATTCTTAATAATGCTATGGGGAAGGCTTTGTCCCTATGTAGATGTGCCTCCTGACATAGTTTTTCCAACTAAGTCTTAAGGGTCCTGTTCATGCGTTCCACCTGTCCCAAACTCTGTGGTTGATAGGCGGCATGCAATTTCTATTTAATATTTAAATTCTTGGCTGGTAACTGTACTATTTCTGCTAGCCCGTTATCTGAGTCAATGGTAATTGGTAGGCCAAATCGAGGAACAATTTATTGGAGGAGTAGTCTGGCTAAGTCTTGGGCATTTTCAGTTGGGTGGGGTAAGCCTCTAACCAACCAGAATAGGTGCATACAAGGACCAAGAGATACTTGAGGCCCCGTGATCGAGGCATTTTAGTGAAGTCTATTTTGAGTTCCTCAAAGGGGGTTCCACCAACACTTTGGACCCCCAGTGGGGCACACGATCCTTGGCTGGGGTTGTTGTGGGCACAGACTTTGCACTGTTCACACACCGCTCAGAAGATGCTAGAGAGCCAGGGGACATAGAAGCACTGGCTCGGAGTGGTTTTGAGGTCAGTGCGACCAAGGTGAGTCCTTTGGTGAAAAAGCTTGACAAAAGCTGGGGCTAGGGTCCCAGGGACTGCAATTCGCCCGTCCTTGAACTTCCACTATCTACTAGGGAGGAGGCTCCCCTCTTCAGTCTTGAACGAGGCTTCTTCTTGAGGCAAGTACTTGGGGTCTCATTTGGCTAAGGGACTGGGAAACAAGGAAGCAGTGAGAGCTGTAGGGCTGGCCATTTCCTCAGCTGCTGCCAGTTTGGCAACATGGTCTGCCCTGCAGTTACCCCGGGCTGTTATGGTGTCCCGTTTTGGATGTCCTCTGTTGTGCATGACTGCTACTTTCTCAGGGGCCCACATGACATCTAAGAGTTCTAGAATTTCCTTTCCATATTTTGTCTTTTCTCCCTGAATTGATTAGACCCTTCTCTTTGTACAGGGCCCCAAGTACATGGAGGGTGGCGAAGGCATACTTAGAGTCAGTGTATATGTTAGCACACACTCCTGCTGCCAGCTGAAGGGCACAAGTCAAAGTGATGAGCTCTGCCTTCTGTGCTGAGGTTCCCCTAGGCAGAAGTTTTGCCTCAGTGGTGGAATGTAGGGTCACCACAGCATATCCTACAAGGCGTTCTCCTCTCCTCACAAAGCTGCTACCATCTGTGTAGTATTTCACATCAGGGGCCTTGAGGGGCTGGTCTGTCAAGTCGGGTCAGCTGGAAAACATTTCATCCATGATTTCAATACGATCGTGGTCTGGCTGGCCAGGCCCAATAGGTAGCAAGGTGGCTGGGTTCAAGGTTTGTACTAAGTACGAAGGGTACAAGGTTCTAGATGGATGCGTGGATTCTCGCATAACATTCCTTGGTATCTGACCATCCAAGCATTAGTTAGTAAATATTGTCCCTTGTACTCCAGTAATGTTATTACTGAATGTGGTACTCGAGCTGTCAGTTCTTTCCCCATAGTCAGTTTGTCAGCCTCTGACACAAGGAAAGCCATGGCTGCGAGTGCTCGCAAGTGGAGTGGCCAGGCCTAGGGAGACAGAGTCAAGCCGTTCAGAGAGATAAGTCACGGGGTCCTAGCAGTTGGGTTAAGACCCCTACTGTGACACCCATGCACTTGTGTACATACAGAAAGAAAGATTTGGTTAAGTCTGAGAGTCCTAGTTTGAGGCATTAGTGAGTGCCCATTTGATTTCTTTAAAGGCCTTCTGTTGTGTAGATTCCCAGAGTAGGCACTCCTGTCCTCCCCCCTTTGTGGCTTCATAGAGGGGTTTGGCCAGGATGGAGACATTAGGTATCCAGATTCTGCAGAAGCCAGCTGCTATGAGGAATTCATGGACTTGTTATGGGATGGTAGGGATGGGAATTGAGCAGACCATTTGTTTCCTTTCTGGGCTGAGTTGGCATTGTCCCTACGACAGGTGGAAGGTGAAGTATTTGACTCTTTCTTGGCAGATCTGAGCCTTCCTTTTAGAGACCTGTAAACTGCTTCCCAGAGGAGATTGAGTAGATGTGTTCCTTCCATGCATTCCTCATAGGTCTTTCCTGCTAAGAGGTGGTCATCTACATACTGGAGTAATGTACAGCTGTGTTGCTTTGCTGGGAAGGCCTTTAAAATTGAGGCTAGAACTGTCCCAAAGATGGTCAGGGAGTTCTTGAACCCCTGAGGCAGCTGTGTCCATATTAACTGGCCCTTGTTTCTGCTTTTGGGGCTTTCCCATTGGAAAGCAAAGATTAGTTGACTCTGAGGAGCCAGGTGAATGCAGAAGAAGGCATCCTTGAGGTCCAGACAGGTGAAATAAGCTGCCTTAGTGGAGATGAGGCCTAGGAGGGTATATGGGTTGGGGACGACAGAGTGCAGGGTGACAGTTGCCCGACTGACTGCTCGTAAATTTTGGACCAGCCAGTATTCATTGGTCTCTGGCTTCTGAACTGGCAGGAGAGGCATATTCCAGGATGAATGGCAGGGGTGAAGAATTCCATACTTCAGAAGTCTCTCTAAATGTTTTTGGATCCTCATTTGTGCCTTATGGGGAATGAAATACTGTTTTTGGCAAGTTGGCTCAGCTCCTGGTTTTAACTCTACCACCACTGGAGGAATGTGCTGGGCCATTCCTGGAGGGTTGTCTTTAGCCCACACTCCGGGCACCTTGAAGGGGAGCTTGGGTCTCTGTTGGGACCCTTCTATGAGACTATAGTGGCTCCACTCTTCTCCTTGGGGAACCATGAACGACATGATCCTTGCTTCTGGCCTCCCCAAGGTTAGGGCTGGTTGGCCACGTGTGTCAAAGGTAATTTGAGCCTATAGTTTTCCTAAAAGTTCTCATCCAATCAGTGCCATGGGGCAGTCAGGAGGATATAGGAATTCTTTTCCTCTTAGGTTGCACCGGCAGGGCTGCAGGAAGGGGCGACTTGTTCCCTGGTTGCTCCCATAATGGTAGCTTGTTTTTGAGAAAGGGGGCCCACAGGCTGAGTTACAACTGAGTGTTCAGCTCCAGTGTCAACCATAGTCAATATGTCGGTCCCCCGACTATCATTTGGACCACAGGCTCCTGGGGGCCTAGAAGAATGGAGCTCAGTCTGGCCTAGTGCTGGCAATACAGGCTTCTTTTTCTTCAAATGACCTTGGGAGGGTGCCAAGGCTTGGGCTAGGAAGACCCTACAGTTCTCCTCTAGGCAAACTCTCAACCAAGGGGTTCGGGTGCAAAGTATTGCCTCCTAAAAATAGATACAAGGGAATTGGTCTGGGTGGTCAGGTTGACCAGTAATGGGTTGAGAGATCTTTGCAATGACTTCCTTATCAAGTGCTCCTTCTGCTGGCCACCCAATGCCAAAAGAGGACCAGTCACTCTCACAAAGGGTGCAGAGTTTCTGTGGGGTGAGTTTAATTCCGTAATTTTCTGAATAACCCTTTTTGAAATTATTAAGCATACAATATAAAGGTGTTTGTTTATTCTGTTGTCCACCCATTCTTACACCCGTGGTTGGTGTCACACATGCACTCAGAGATTCGCTTCGCCCAGCTCCAGCTCTGACCACTCCTCTCACAGGGATCTTTCAGGCGCCTCTTAGCTATTGGTGGGTCGGTATAAACCCCCGACTCGGATCACTGGAATAGACTCCTCACAGAGACCCAGTGACACAACCCTGAGCCGTATGAGGTTCACATTGGAACCGTAGATAGGGACTCAACTCTCGCTTTGGAGCAAGGCCACATCTCAGTCACATGCAATCACACAGTAAACACACTCCACCCTCTGCCCTATGTATTTGAGAGGTCACAGTTTCCTCTAACAAATGTAGAGTAATTGGGTGACCTTGGGAGTTGATCAGACTCCCCTCTGTTCTCTAAAGGACAGGCTGTTCCTGGAACCTAGATCCTTACCACTCAGTTGGGCGGTGCTCCTGGGCTGGTTCCTGCGCCTCTCTGGGTTCTGTTGTGCTCTTGGAGCTGCTGCCCTGGTCCACTGGAAGAGTTGTCCTCCACCACAGACAATAGGTCTGCTGGCGCACCAGGTGAAGTTCACTCCTCTCAGCATCCTGAGGGCCAGACCCTGAAGATAAGGGAGGTGAAAAACTGCCATCTCTGCATCTTGGACAAGCCCCCAGAAATGTTGCAGGATTCTTAAACGGAGAGTTGGGACAATGAGGCTATAAGCAGGAAGCAGCGTTTACTGATGCTGGCACTGGCTCAGAGGATTCTTATCCAAAGGCTGAGCCCCGATTGTAACATAATAGGCAGTTTTATACAGCCTTGTCAATCCTATATAGCTAGAGATATAAGGAAGAATGTTGATCGGTTGGCAAGCTATGAGAAAACTGTTGTTAGCTAGTCCTTGAGTTGGGGGCAGAGGGAACAGTCAGGAACGAACTTGTTCGAGCAAGAAATAGCCAGGTAGGGTCAGGCTGCCACAGCATCCCTCAAAGATTTATTTAGATTTGTCTTTTCCTTCACTTTGTAACAGTTCTCAGTGTTGCTCCTCTTGATGTTTTTGTCAACTATGCCCTGGAATGCATACAAAATGTCTCTGACAAGGGCTGCCCTACTAACTTTCACAGTACTATGTGCATCCCCTTCTCTTCTTGGCCTTGTCTCGTAGTGAGAAACAGTGTTAGGAATACCTTTTGAGGTAGTGATCTATAAAGAAGGTTGGTTTTCAGTTAAAGTCCATGTAAATTGTGACCCCAACTGCTGTTGAAGATAGCCTCCTAATCCTAGAATTTGTTGAGACTGTTCTGGAGAAAGAGATTGTAGTGTAGGCATTGGGCCATTGAGAGCATATATGCTTTAACTGTTGTTGCCACTGTTTTCCGTACTGCCAAAGCTCTGCGCAGACTGAGTTCTGTGATCCTGGTGGTAATGGGAGAGTCTGAGGTCTGGCGTAATAGCAGAGAGCTGGGTGAGCATCTCTTGGTAATGCTTGAGCAAATGACATGGCTTAGCTAGAGACCTTGTTTGGCTGCTTACATGGATCTTCACTAAGACTTAGCAAGAGGTAGAGAATTGACCATTCATTTTCAAAATTCCCTGTGAATGAAGTTTTCTGTGGAGTTCTGTAAACAATGCAATATCTGTTTTTCTCCTCTATTGATTAAGTTCTTTCTCGATTTTTTCAGCTACTAGAAATTCATCTCTCAACAGTTGAGTCAAAGCTGCTGCCAATAACAGGCACAGCACTGGAACTGCTGGGCTGCATCAATTTTGCTCTTACTAAGGATCCAGCGGCACAGGTTTTGCAGCAGGACGTTAAGCGGCTTCTGGTCAGGGGTTGCCATCCTCACCCGGGTCTGCTCACGGTGTCCCCTGCGGAGCTCCCAGCTCAAGCTTCCTGCCCCGAGCCCGGCGTGCTCAGAAGGCCCTGCCATAACCTGTCTCCTGTGCGCTGTCGGGAGGGCTCCGGATGTCCCCAAGGGCACCGCTGGCGAAAAGGGCGCTATTTTAACGGATGGTCTGAACCTTTTGATGTGACATAATAAGAAGCATATCACCTCCAATGAGATATTCTTGCCCCTCTTCCGGGGTACTATTATATTTGGCTGAGAAAGGATGAGATATTACTAACCTCCACTTTCATCAACTATGAAAGGAAATCAAAAGGTAATACATAAAAATATTTCAACGTATAACAGAGAGAGAGAGAGAGAGAGAGAGAGAGAGAGAGAGAGAGAGAGAGAGAGAGAAAGAGAGAGAGAGAGAGAACGTTAATTTAATCAAGCATCGTCTGGAAAGTCAGGAAACATGGAAGCTAGAGAAATGTTAAATGTAATCGTAAGGATGCAATCAACACAATCCAATTTATGGGAAATTTATAGGAGCAATAAGTTAAGACATGTATCAGCCAAAAATTTCTCTGCACTCATGTTAGGTGTAATAATGGAATTCTGCTTATGTTTTATTTTGTTTTTATTTGAAATACATGTTTAAAATGTGTAGGTTAAACGATAGATTAAAATACTTCTGGAAAAATAGGGATGGGGAACAGATACATGAAACAAAAATGGCAAAATATGATATTTGTTGAAGATGATTACTAGTACATAGGATGCATTTCATTTTTCTCTTTAATGTTTTATTTGTTTAAATTTTCATAGTAGGAAGCTAAATAAAATAAAAGACCTTTCACTTTGACTCTGTGATTCTACTCCAGAGGATGCATTCTTAGAAAATAATCTAAAATATAGGAAAAATCTTTAAGCATAAAGATAGCCATCCCACCAATATTATGAGTGCCACAATTGTTTAAAACATCCTAACTGTCAAACAACAGGGCAACGATTTTGTAATATATTCATATTCCTCATGGGATTATTATGTAGCTATTAAAAACAGATGTTCATGAGGACTTGTAATCATATGATAAAGTGCTTATATTAAAATATCAACTGCAAAAAATAGGTCACAGGGTTTATATAAATTAGTGTATAAGTCAGCTTTTAACACGTAACTAACCACTTCAAATTTAGTCAGGTGGAAATAAGCACTTATTACTTTCCTTTTTTGTGTGTCTAGATATTTTGTGGTCTAGATATTTTGTGTGTCTAGATATTTTGTGGTTTGGTCTGGATAGTCTGGGATATCCTCACTCACACGTCTGGTGGTTGCCAGGCTAATTGGTGTAGGGGGGCCTCATCTGAGACAGTTCATCTCTGTTCCATGAGATCTCTCATTTCCAAAGGCTAGCCCAGGCTTCTTCTCATAGTAGTTTTTTGGTTCCAAAGAGCAGCAAATGAAAGCACCAAGGGGCGAGCACTTTTTAAGCCTCTGCTTGCCTCACATTCACTAATGTTCCATTGGTCAATGCAATTCAGGATGACCAAGCCCAGAGTCAGTATGAGAAGGCATAAGACAATAGCTTGGATAGAGGGAGGCATGAACAAACTAGAGGACTTTACTGCAAGAATCTACTCAAATACATTCTTATTTATGATTTTTAAAAACTACATTAATAAGGCCAAAAGGAACTATCAAAATGTTAATAGTAATCATCTCTGAGCACATCTTGCTAAACTGTTTGTGATAAGTATGTATTTTCTTTTTTTTTTTATCAGTGGTAAAAATAAAGTTAGAAGAAGAGAGGAAAAGAGGGAGGAAGCGAGAGAGGGAGGGAGAGAGGGAAGAAAGCAAGAACTCCTGAAAATGATTTACAGCTGGAAGTCTGGTTGCTTTCTAGCTGCTGGCTGAGTCTTCCAGAAAAGTGAAACTGGGAAGTGCAATAAAATTTGGGTGGTCTTTTTCTCTCTTCCTCATCATCCCCTCCTGGGTTGTTAGATCTGCACAGGGCCACAGATAGCATCTAGTCCAGTTCTTATCTTCAGTGTCCATCCACTTGAAGAAACTTCTGCTCAAAGCTTCTATGTGCTAGGGCTTTGGCTTCCCCCAGAGCTTTGGATGTACTATTCCAATCCAAGCTTCAAGGCTGGAGAACTGTGCTGATAGGAGAATCCTTTGGTATGGAGTAGGATGGGGTGAGAGAAAAGGCAGCCAGATTTCTTGATGTTGCAGTTGAAGACCTGAGCTCCTTTCATAGTTGAACATGAAGCTATGTAATTCTGACTAGCTGTGATGCTGGGCCCCCAGACCGGGTTCCATCCCCCACTCTTTAGATGATATTATAGCACCCTGCCCTCTCCCTTGTCTCACTTAAGAAAATTACATTTAAATAATTAAATAATTAGATGTGCATTTTTCTATATCTTGTGTTAGAATTTAAACTCCACCATGACAGGAATCTTGTTTAACACTGGATCCCTAATTCTTGTCATAATAACATGTGTTAAATTTATATATGAAGAATAACTACCACGTATTAAGTGCTTTTCGTGAACCTGTGCTAAGCACTTTACAGGCATAATTTATTAAGTCTTACCAGTAAGTGTTGCTATTATCATATTATTTTATGGATGAAGAAACTGAAGCCTAGAGAGGTTATGTAAATGTACACAGCAGGTAGTAGCAGAGTCCTTATTTGAATCCAGGTCTGACTCCAAAGCCCAGACTATTAACAACTATATAGACAGCAGTGAAGGGTAAAGGAATGGTGCTTACAACCTACAACCCCCAAATAAAAAGGCTTTTCAAAAAGTGAGAGGCAAATAGCATTTATTTGAGATCAATAAGAATACCTATTCAGGACACACTGATTCAGGCAGAAGCCCAAACAGTGTTCCTATTAAAAGATAAAAGCAATGAGTATTTATGAGAAAGAGAAGAGGAACAATTACATCAATAGACCGGAAGGCATTTCTATTGGTACAGATAACATAGTACAGTGATGTTAATTCTAAACAATGTTTTAAATGTTCAGTTTGTAGTCATAACAACTGCTTTTTGTTATCTTTGCAAACAGTTTCTTTTTGGACACAATGTTGCTTAGGCCTAGTTCAAAGTTTATTTTTCTCTGTTTTCACATTCCAAGGTTTGAGGTATAAAATGTGCAAGGCAGTTCCTCTAGCTTGGCAAGTGTACTTCATTTTAAAGTGGCTCCATTTATATTACTATTTACAGAATCCTATGGAGTACAAAGTGAAGCTAACTAGGTGGGGAGAGGGAGAGAGAATGTGAGGAGTAATTTAAATTGTAAAGTAATCTTGGTCTGGTACTCTGTCAGGATTAGGCATTCCTTTGAGTGAATTGAAGTAGGGATTAAAAAGAATGAAGGAATGAGAGAGAAATTCTGGGCGGCGATAAAAGACCAAAGACTGTGTGCAGAATTTCTGCTGACAACTTCGCACCATGACTCCCTTCTTCGCTCTTTTCTGTATCTCAGGGTCTATAAGCCTGGAAGTCTTTTCCTAGAAACCTCTGTTCCAGTTTAGATTCCACCACTCATGAGAACTTTGTAGGCAGAAGAGGGACAAAGGCTATGTAACTACTTCTTCAGCAGAAGGGCCTTCAGTAGATGTGAGGCTTTGCAGAGATTTCCATGTGTTCCCCTGTGAATTACTAATCTTGCTGCAGGTAGTTGGGATTATTGGTGATGAATTCTTGTGGTTCTAGCAAATTTCTGAATCTCTGAAAGTTAGTAGCATCCTTCAGAGCTGGAGGAGGCATCCCCGACCCCTGTTCCTCCAGCACGTTCAGTGGTTTTGTAAGCACTTAATTTCCTGTATTAAACTCTTCCTTTAAATACCTGCAGTCATTCTGTCTTCCTGACCAAAATCTGATGATAGAGGATGAGAGACCTCCATCTCCACCATGGAATATTGTGCTGTTGAGTAAAATGGAAAGATCTCAGCTCTAGGAAAGTTAAGCCTCTGAATAGTTTTGTTACCTCAGAGGTGGGCTGTATTCCTGGAATGTTAACCCAGACTGAGAGGAGAAAGCAGGACAGAGAGCTCCCAACTCATTTCCTTTCCTTACAAGTAAGCAAGTGGCAAACTTTATCATCCTAGTGCAATGGCTGAGAATCTCAGTTCCTTATTTTGTTTGGGAATAAATATTATATTTGTTTATTGACCTTAAATTAACTTAATTTAAGAACTCTGGATCTAATAGTACTGAGTACTTAGCTGCTCATACCAGATCAATTATTCACATTGCAAAATCTCTTGAGATCGAGTAATTGGATAAGAAGTGAGCCCTGGCCATATTTCAGAAGCGCAGGGGAAATGGGGTCATATTTGGATTCTGGAGGTGGTTTCTATTCTGTGGCTTCCAAACCTGGAGGAGTATGCTTACTGGAAGTGGCCAGTGGCCAAATCCGCCTCTCTTGCCTGGAGCTGCTCTTTCTGTTATCACACCCTGTGTTGCACACATCCTTGCTGAAACTCTGGCCACAAAACTCAGAGCTTTCTTTTCTAGGATACACAAGCTTGCTTAATTTCTTCTGTGTCCTCAAACAAGAATGGCTGGAAAAAGTGACAGGGCAGGGTTTCTTGGAAAGCGATCTGGCCTGCATCAGCATTAATGATTAAAATGTGTCCTTATGTGGCTATTCCCCAACAGACAGCACATTCCTAAGCTATTTTAACTCATTAGTTCAGAAATTCTAGAATTCCCATTCTCAGATATTGAGGTCTGGATCCTTTTTCCCTTGGAGAATCAGACTCAGACACCACTGACTGAAGGGTTTTATAAGTCCTATTGAATATCTATCTATCTATCTATCTATCTATCTATCTATCTATCTATCTAGCTAGCTAGCTAGCTAGCTATCATCTATTATCTAGCTATCATCTCTTCTATCACCTATCATCATCATCTCTATCATCAGCTAGATAGAGATAGTTGTAGAGATATCTATATTATAAAGTAATATCAACTTGATTTAGAAAGCTTGGAACACAATAAAACTTTTACAAACCTGTTAAAGTATAGTGACTAGGACATTCTTGGAGCTGTCAGGGTAACATAGAAAAAGCCAAGAGCAGCCTGCCTTGTAGAATCTCAGGAAACTTGGCTGGCTTCATTAGGATCTCAGGGCCATGGAAACAAACATATAACATTTCAGACCCTGTCCAAAAGAATACACTTTCTTAGAGTCTACAGGGTCCTTTATTGTCCTACATAATTAAGTAGTTTCAGTGTGATGAACATCTAACTTAAAGCTAAAGATTCACCAATTTGGGCCTAGCTAATCATTTCCACTTTTGTCTCAACTAGGTTAAGTTTATGAGACCTTTGTTTCTCATCACTGATAATGACCTTCATTTGTATATTTTCTGTTCAACTAAATGTTTAAGTAATGATATCAATTGCTATACTGATAATGATGACAATTGATGATTACTGAAGTGGGACTGCTGGCAGCTACATAGCATCTCCATGAGTTAGTCTGAAATCATCCTGAGCTGGCTGAGAGTTAAAAGTTCAAATTAGGCCTTTGAAAAGTACATTGTGAAAGTAAAAGAAAGAAAAAGATATTTTATGCAAATAGAAACAAACAAAAAACCTGGGGTAGCAATACTTATATCAGACAAAATAGACTTTAACACAAGAGACAAAAAGGGATACTTTTATCTTCTATAAAGATAAAGGGATCAATCCAACAAGAAGATATAATCCTCGTAAATATGTACATACCTAGATGTAAAGAGAGAGATTACAATAATATAGGTATAGTAGGGGTCTTTAACATCCCATTGACATCAATGGATAGATCATCCAGACAGAAAATCTACAAAGAAACAGAGGCCTTAAATAAGACATTAGACTAGACAGATTTAATTGATATTTTTAGAACATTTCACCCCAAAGCAGCAGAATATACATTCTTTTCAAGTGCACATGAAACATTTTCCAGGATAGACCACATATTAGGCCACAAAACAAGTCTCAATAAATTTAAGAGGATTGAAATCATATCAAGCATCTTCCTGGATCACAACAATATAAAACTAGACATCAATTACAAGAAAAAAACTGAAACACATGCAAACACATGAAAAGTGCATTAGGTCTGTCAGTGTATAGTGTGTGAAATGTATGAAAGTGTAGATTGTTCAAGACTTGAATTTAGCAAAATTGAGGGCTGTTTGCATATATATAGGAAAACCCTTTACCTGCATCACAGTATTCCCTCCAATCTCCCCCAAATTCAGAATTTTACCCTTCTATCACTGTAACACCCTATGCCTCATGTTTATAGGGTCATTATGAAGAGAGACACAAGTAGTGAAGATTTTTAGTATTTCTCTCAAAGTTTCATCTTGTGTTTGCATCTTATTTTGGGGGGCTCTTGACATATGTGGCTTTTGCCAGTTATGTCTACAACAGCCTTAGAGTGATCATCTGGTTAATCTTAATGACAAATACGGTAATTAAATTCAAAGTTTGGAATCCAAACATAAAAGTAAGACAAGTATTTACATAGATAAATCCTGCATAAAAAAAGAGGTTAAGGGAGACCACTTCAGATTATCTATCCCAAGCAGAAGTGCTAAAATTCCTGCAGAGAAAGAGAACAAAAGTTGTTTGCCAATTGCTGGTCCATGTTAGAGAAGGCTCTGTCTAGGGACACCAAGGGAGTGCAATCCAAACTGTGAGCCTATTAAAGCCATGTGCCCAGGCCGGCTTACTTGAAATATATTTGAGAATGCTGGTTTAAGTTTACCCTCCTACATTAATTAGGACTCTTGGTTGCTACAGAAACCCAACTCAAACTAGTTTAAGCCTAAAGATGGAATTATTATAAGGAAAAATAGACTCTTGGAACCCATGGATCTCTTAGATAATGGGTCTTTTGAAATCCATGAGTAAGAATGCACTTGGGGCTCAAAAATTATATGGAGCCAGAGACTCAAACACCAACAGTGTCTCTGAGCTTTTCCCCTTTTTCTAAGCAATGTGCTTGCTTCCAGCCCTTTAGTTCATGTGATCTGAGACATGGTTGCAGAAAAGCTCCTAAGTTTTATATTCTAACAACTTCTAACACCCAAAGAGCCTGTTTCAGTTCTTTTTCAGCCTCTGGTCCAAAAATCCATGGCAAGGCTCTCATTGGATTAGCTTGAACCAATCAGCTGTGGGCAGGGGACAAAGTTACATGATAACCTGCAGCTTGGAAGCAGGAAACAAGAAACAGGGGCAGTAACTAGAGGGCGAGTAGTGGCAGCCAGTCATTTCTATGGGGGTCCACTGAGCCAACAATCTTACCATTATCATGCCTTCTTTTTCATTCATTAATCTATGTATAAGTCTGGAGAAATATATCATGTTCATGGATTGGAAAACTCAATATTATAAAGATTAATTCTCCCCACATTGATCTATAGATTATACATAATCCTTATCAAAATCTCAACGTTTCTTAACAATTTTGACAAGCTGATTCTAAATTTATATGAAAATGTGAAGGGCTAGTAATAGCCAAGATACTGGCTTATATTGGAAGCTCTGGTCTATGAGATGATCTACTTCTTAGTCACTCAAGATGTAATTTTTAAAAAGTTAGAATGAAAGAAAAACTAGCAGAATGCTACACAGTTTTTAGTCAAGAAATGCCTGTTTGGCAATATAGCAGCTTTTAGTTCACTGCCAGAGCAAGGAAACTCACTCATTAGCTTTAAGGCGGATGGGATAATTGCCTAAAATATCAAGGATTTATTCAAGAAACATTTGTTAAGGACATATTATGTGTTACTCTACCTAAATGAAAACAATTTCTCTACTCACCACGCTTCTGACACTAAATGTGTGGGATTTCCACACCAAGCAATTCTTCAAGTCTTTGCAGACACCACTTACGTGTCCTGCAATTTAATTCAGTTCTGACACTAACTGCCTGGACTTAATGCTGACTCCACAGATTAAGGGCTCAGTCCCACAAGACTGACTTCCATTTCAGATACCATTTGCAAGTCTGGGCGTTCCATACTTGACTGGCTATAGATAACAGGTTCCCACAACCCCCTTCTCAGGTTAGATAATTTGCTAAAATGATCACGGAAATATAAACCAAAATTAATTTTAGACTGTAATAAAGAGTAAAAAAGCATTTATTTGAGCAAAAAGAGCTGTAGCCCAGGAGATACAGATGCAGCTAGAAACCTAAATTGTGCTCTGCCAAGACAATTTATAGAGGAAGTTCCTGCCTAGGTTCCCAATTAGGACTATTTTATGTAAATGAGGTATCCAAATTAGTTCTGGTTGGTCTGAATCATACAGTCTTGATTGATCAGCATTATGTGTCCTAACTGGTCATTCTGGACCAGTTCTGATTAGACTGGGCAGGTCTTAGTCCATTGGTCAGTCTGAGGTTCTTACCAGTATACAGAGTATGTGAGAAGCCTCTGTCAGTGAATGGCTGCTAGGCACTTATTATTTACAAAATTTGGGCCCTTGGTTGATCATGGGAAGTCCATCTCAGCAGATAAATTCCTTCTTGGAATTCACATCAAATGAATCTTTCTTCTTGGGGTCCACAGAACTCATGGAAGCACTTTATCTATAAAGGACATTACAAAGTATACAAAATAAACAGCCAGGTGAAATGTGAGGCCTGGAAGGATCCCAAGCTCTTGTCCCCATGTAGTTTGGGGTATGTCACCTTTCCGGCATGGAGATGTGTTCACTAATCTGAAAGCTCTCCAAATTCATTTGTTTAAGGTTTTATGGAGATTCTATTACATAGATATGATTGATTAAACCCTTACCAATTGAGGATCAGTCAGTCCAGAGTTTGGGAAATGGGGCTAAAAGTTCCAACTCTCTGATGAGGTGGTTGGTTCCTTTGGCAACCAACTTTCAATCCAAAGCTATCTAGGTACTCAGTAACTTAAACTTGTGTGGTTGAAAGCAGCTTATTATGCATAACAAAAGATGCTCTTCTTACCCTTATCCTCACGAAAAGACAAGTGTTTTAGGAGTTCTGTGCAAGGAGCCTAGAACAAAGTCTAAATATATATATTTCTTATTATAGCACAATATCACATTGGTGAGTGCAGCAATGATTTTCAGCATCCTGGTGTTCCAGCATCCCTGTGCTCTGCTATGTTTAAATATGATGAAAGATTTACAGAAAAATATTTGAAGTTATTTCCTCATATTCTCCAAACTAATTAAAGGTCAGTTTTTTTCAACATTTGGAAATATTTGCACAAAAATTATCTTACAACTCCAGATCATCATTATATTTAAAAATTGCTTTTAAAAAATCAAATAATGTTATTTCATGACCAATGTTTCATGATTAAACTTCTGTCTAATAAATAGAGAACAAACTGATGATTGCCAGATGGGAGGAGGTTGCGGGGGCTGGGTGAAAAGGTGAAAGTATTAAGTACAAATTAGTAGTTACAAAACAGTCAAGAGAATAGGCAGTACTGTTGTGTTTCCAGTGACTACCCAGGGCCTGGCCCATGGTAGGCATTCAATAAATGTGTTGAATGAATGAGTACAGCATACATGCATATTTTCTGTACAAGTGCCTATATACAATGTGTAAATCTCTGTGTGTAGTTATATTTTGTGCGTGTGTGGCAGGAGAAGATAAAAATATTTGGTTAGGGTCAAAACAGCTATTAGGGACTACTTTAATGACTTCTAACTACCAATATAGGATTCATTCAGAAAAACATGTGGAAAATTAACATTTGTACAGAAGGGAAGAGAGCACATGGATATTTTCTGTAGTGGGTTGAATGGCGGTTTCCCCCAAATATATGCTAACCTCCAGAACCTATAAATGTAAACTTATTTGGAAAAAAGGTCTTTGAAGATATGATTAAGTTAAGGATCTCGCTGTAAGATCATTCTGAATTATCTTGATGTTCCCAGGATCCTGCTAGAAATTCAATGACAGATTTCCTTACAAGA
Source organism: Pteropus alecto (assembly GCF_000325575.1). Lineage (NCBI taxonomy): Eukaryota > Metazoa > Chordata > Mammalia > Chiroptera > Pteropodidae > Pteropus > Pteropus alecto. Next base: position 827,032 of record NW_006441386.1, read on the forward strand.
GAGAGAAGGAGGCAATGTGACCCCAGTGGCAGAAATTGGAGAATGCAGTCAAGGAAACCAAGAAATGCCAGAAGAAGCTGATAGAGGCAAGAAAGGATTCTCCCTTTCTCGAAACTGCAGAAGGAGCACAGCCCTGCTGATACTTTGATTTCCAATTTCTGACTTACAGAACAATAAGAGAATAAATTCCTGTTGGATTATGCTACCTGGTTTGTGGTAATTTGTTATGGCAGCCACAGGAAACTAATGTACTTGTCATCAGACGTTCAAGAACTCATGGCCAATTTGTTCAGGGCTGTATGTGTCCTGTGGGTATGCACCTTCTCCATTCCACCTTGACTGCCAGCCCAGGGTTGTTTCCAACAGCATAGCAAATATTTGCAAGGAGCAGAGCAAACAGGCAAACCTGGCTAGGAGAGCTCGGCCCAGTCCACTGTTTTAGAACCCTTCAGATTTGCTAGGCCTCTGGAAATATTCTGGAAATAATGCCTCTGGCGCACTCCCCTCCCCCTTGGATCATCCAGGGCCACCAGGAAATAAGGAGGTAAAAACAGCCTTGTTTCCTGACAACTGGTCCTTCTCCAAAGCATGATCCTGGAGAAGAGCCAGAACTACTGGGCAAGCCCTGTGGTGCCTGGTGGCACTGAAGGGACATGGGGTACCTTCCACCCACAACTCAGTGAGCTACAGCTCGACTCCCTGAATAGCATTCAGATTGCCTTCTCTGTTCTCTGCACAGTTTTCTGTGCCAGTTGCTTTTCATTTTCTGCCCTACCTGGCTCTATGATCTCCAGCACCTCAGCCTCTAGGCCCAGGACAGCTCTACTTTCCTTGAATGACTAGCAAGCACAGCAGTGCCACGCAGGAATCATTATCAGAAAGGGAATATGATATTTCCACAGTCTCTGAAATAATAAGTAATTTCAACAGATTACTTATAAGTTACAAAGGGAAAAATGGTCACTTCACAGTGAAGAAAACTGGTGAACACTGCCTTAAGCAGATTATCAAAATTAACATCATCAATAATGGGACAAACTGATTTTGTGTGCCTCCTGCTGTGATATACTGAGAAAGGCACAATATCACTTCTGGGACATTACAGCCCCCAAATGTATTACCTTAGACAGAAGACAAATTCAAGATGAAGGCTATTTTACAAATAACTAGTGTGCCTCAAGAATAAAAGACAAAGATTGAGGAACTATTCCAGATTAAAATAGACTGAAGTGACATGATATAACAACTAAATGCAACATACAGATTCAAAGGAATAAATAGCTGTAAAAGACATAATTGGTACAACTGGGGAAATTCGAATATAGACTATATTACATAATAGTATATCAAGGTTAAATTTTCTTCATTGGATCTTTGTATAAGAGAGTGTCCTTGCTTTTAGGTGATACCAATGAGGTATTTAGGGGTAAAAGAACACAAGACATGATGTCTGTAATATATTCTCAAATGGTTCAATAACAATAATGATAATTATATATCTATATCTATCTATCTATCTATCTATCTATCTATCTATCTATCTATCTATCTATCCAGCTATCATCTATCTACATATCTATTGAGAGGGAGAGATTAAGCAAATGTTAATAATTGGTGAATCAATAGTTGGACACTTGGTAAAAGGTTACAAAGGAAGTAGCTGGCTCCTTAAGTGGCTAGAATTAAAGGTTTATATTCTTAACTTAATAGGGAAAAGGGAAGAAGAGGTTTTAGGCTTCTATGAGCAGTAAAGTGTGGTAAGTTAAGTATATGTGGGAAACTAATGGAAGATAAGGGTTATTTAGTGGTGATAAGGTGATAAGAGTTATCCTCAAGTTGTTCTCCTCTTACTGATTAGAGGGGGCACTTTTGTGTTCCCTGGCGACCCTAAGAATGAGTGATGCCCACAATGTCCTGTCCTCAAAAACCCTGCCCACCTCCCCTAGATTCTTGCCTATGGTTTTTTTTATGGAGTCAGTTCATCTCATATTTGGTCTTCCTCTTTTTCTGCTGCCTTCTATTTTTCCCAACATCATTGTCTTTTCCAAAGAACCCTGATTTTTTGTGATGGGCTCAAAGTAGGATAACTTCAGTTTTGTCATTTTTGCCTCCAGTGATGTTTTGGGCTTAATTTGCTCTAGGATCCACTTGTTTATCTTTCTGGTGGCCCAAGGTATCCACAGAATCCTCTTACAACACCATATTTCAAATGAATCAGTTTTTCTTCCTAACAGCCTTCTTTACTGTCCAACTTTCCCATCAGTACATAGTAATTGGGAATACGAGGATATGGATGATCTTAGCTCTGGTCGCTAATGACACACATCTTTGCTCTTGGTGATCTTCTCTGATTCTTCCTTTGCTGCCCTTCCAAGTCTCTGCCTTCTCTTCTAGGCTGCCGTCTGCATTTGAATTGATTGAACCAAGGTAAACAAAATCTTTTAACAATTTTAATGTCTTCATTGTCTATTATAAAGTTGGGTATTTCTTCCGTAGTCATGATTTTTGTCTTTTTGATGTTCAAAGGCAGTCTTGCTTTGTCCCTTTTTTCTTTCACTTTCATCAGAAATGATTTCAAATCATTGCTGCTTTCTGCCAGTAAGATGTTGTTATCGGCATCTCTTAAATTATTGATATTTCTTCCATCAATTTTCACTCCTCTTTCCTCTAAGTCTAGCCCTTTACAAATGGAAATTTATTTTACAAAAAGGAAATTAATGCTTTGCTTCAGGCAGAAAGGAGGACAAAGAATTCCTGTGTTTTCTGTTTCTTAATTGCCTTCAACTCAAAATAATCCTTATGCCACAGTGGCATATTTTGAGGCAGCATATTCTGATCCCTTTCATATGTAATTAAATATCAGGCTCTACATTAAAATATAAACCCATCGGTGCACCAGAGACTGACTTGTTCACTGCTTGTCTTCAGAGCCTACAACAGTGTTGGGCTCGGGACATTGTGCTGGAGTCCTCTAGATCCTGCTAGGAGTAGCATATCATTCATAGAAGCTGCCTGCCCTGGGAAAGGGACCAGTAAGGGTGGCAAGAAGCTCATAGTCTTTGCAGTCTCTTTGCAGTCTTTCTCTCCCTTCCCAGGGAGGGAAACCAAGCCCCAGGAGAAAATGGCCCTTTTGACCAGGTCACAGGGGCCTAAGGAAGCCCTGTCCAAGAGGTGTGGTGCAGAATAAGTCACTAGGCTTGGCAGCTGTTCCTGGTCTGCACTGGTATCACTAGTCAGCATCTGTGGGCAGAGAAGAGCTGGCTGCTTCCAAGAATATCTCCCACCTTTGTCCTTCCACTTACCTGTAGGTCAGAAGAGAGGCAGACACCTCTACCAACTCCAGCCCATATTTAAAAAGCACCCAGCATTACTAGTGTAACCCAAAGCTCTTAACCTGGATCTCTGACTCAGTGGTTCTCAAATCCAGCAGAGAAGTAGAATTTATCTGGGATCTTTTTTAAAAAAATGAAGTATAGCAAACATACAGAAAAGTACACATGTGTGAATAGTGCGATGAATTTTCACAAAATGAACAAGTCAGGTAATTCCCAGGTCAGGAAACAGAATATCATGAAATAGCCTCTCTTAAGTCTCTTTTGTGCTACTTCCTAGTTAGTCACTACTCCCATCCCCGTTTCCCAGAGCTTCTACTTCATAAAACTAACAAGAAGCCTGGCATTTATTTTGCAAAGCTGTACAGGTGGTTTATAGGCATAGCTAGGTTTGGAAACCACTCCTGGAAGTCATTTGATCTCTTGTCACACATGGAACTAGGGGATGCTTTGCTCCTCGTCTTTGGCTCAGTACCAGTAGCTGTCTGGCTGGCTTTACCCATGGAGCAGTGGGCATTTCCTGTATCAGGGGGTCTGCAGAGCATGTGGGTGGCAGCTCCTGGGCTCAGGAAGCCCAGTTGGTTGTTTACAGTTTGGGCATGTGGCCCTCCCTCCCTGGCAGGAGTCGCATGAAGAGGTATTTTTGGAAGGTGCAGAAATTCTGTGTAACCATTTGGAAAATGCCTGCTCATAGGCTGGGCTGGATTCTCATTTTAAAATGATGATGTGGCTGAGGGGCCTGACCTAGCCAGTTTTCCTGGATCTAGGGGTGAGGAAAGTGAGGAAGTATGCTCATTTTTTTTTCTTTTTCTTTAAGTTGTATCACCATTTTCTTTTTGTCTCAAATTCCTCTATCCCACAAGTTTCAAGAGAATAGTGAAGTTGTCTCCTGCAGCTCATTGGCTCTTTGGTGCTTTTTGCAGGTAAGTGTTTTATATTATCCCAAGTCAGCCAGGGCTTTTGGGTCACTTTAAGTCAAGTGAAAGTTCACCCTCAATTCCCCATGAAGGAACTTTGGCTCTGGAATTCCCTCTTCTCTTCCCTGTGTCCCTCTCTGCTTTGCCCTATTGGCCATAGCTGCAGCTTTTACTAATCCATTCATTCACCCATCCATTCATTCAATTAGCACCTGTGCTTGGAACAAGACAGAGGGGCAGCAAACAAACCATCTTCTGTCATCACCATTTCTGCCTTTACCCTTAAGAACTCCCTTTGTCCTCACTTCTTCCCACAGCCATGTTTGTGCTCTCTAAAAGGTCTCTGCTTCTGCACTTGCATTGCAAAGATATCCTGTCCTTTCTTTTTTCTGTGCCCAAAACCCTTATTCCTGACCCTCATTTCCAACTCTTTTGGGCTGGGGTAGAGACTAAAAAAGTGAGATCTTGCATTGCTGTCTTCTCCAATTTTCCATTTCTGAGGGCCCCAATCCCACCTCCCACCTCTGCACTATCCTCTCTATATGCCAGATTCAAGAATGGAAATGCCATGAAGGAAGATCTGCAACTTTTGTCCTTCCAAAAACCAAATCAAAGCCCACACCTGCCCCCACCCCCAAGAAATAAAAGTGCTGTGCTGTCTCTTCAGTTCTTCTCAAAGTCTGAACGTTCCTAGGTGTGTCGCACAAACATTTTCCTTCTAGGGGGTGAGATTACTGTAGTAAGGGGTCCTCATTTACCTTTGGGTGAGCCTTCTTCCTGGGAGATGAATCCCTGAGGCAGAAGCTGTACAAAGACTGGCTTGGAGGACAGCGACTTCTGGGCTCTCAATGGGGTGTCAGCACTTGTCCACTTCCCTTCTTTTCTTGGGCCTGCTGGCGTTGTCTAGGCTGTTTGGAAGAAACAAGCTCTGAGCCTTTAGAATTTCCTATTGGTCAGGGGGCAAAGCTGTCTATGCTCTCAGGTGAGGTTATCTGAGTCTGAGCTATCACCTGGAAAAGGTGAGGCTGAGAGGGAATAATAGATGTGAAGTGTTCAGAATATATGTACTCAATATGAAGCTTATTAAATTACACAGAGAAATAGGAATGTCATGTGAACTAGATGTCCATATAGGCTTAAACAGTGAGTTTTCCAGGAGAGAGTTCCTTTTTTAAAAAAAAGTTATGAATTTATTCACTTTTTTTCATTTTGAATAGGTAATCCAAGCACACGGCATAAAATTCCAAAGAGTATACAGTGAAAAATAAATCTCTTTTCTACTCCTGTGCCCAAGTCCCTCAGTTTCTCTCCCAGAAACAACCACTGTTGTCAGTTTACTGTGCATCTTTCTGGAGATTGTCTCTGAAAACACAAGCATGTGTGTGCATGCGTGCGTACTTAAAAACACAATGGACATATTATGCAGGCTGTTTTTAACTTTGTTTTCTTCACTTAAGAGTATATTTTTGAGTCTTTTTTCTTATTAGTTCTGTGAGGAAGGAAAAAATTTCTCTCCCCTCTTAGTTCTTTTGACTGGTGTAATAATCAAATTGACATGAGACAGATTAACAGGAGAAAATAACCAAATTTTACATATATATGTGCCAGGATTCTATAAGAACATGGGGCCTGAGGACAAATTGAGCAGTTGAGACTTATTTGCCATCTTGAGTTAAGGGGTAGGGCCTCAAAGGGGAGGAAGGATTCAAATGTTTGGTAAACAAATGTTTGCTGGACCACCTTTAACAATGGGACACAGAGAGGACCTTGATCAAAGGTCCTTCCCTGTTTATTACATACTAGTTCATATTAAAATACAATTATCTATGATGATAGCTCTTTTCCTGGAGCAGATCTTCTATCTAAATTCTTTTAGGCAGTTGGGAGAAAAGTTGAAGATTCTTTTTGAGTCTTTGGTTAAAAATAACCAACTTAAAATAATATCCAAAAAAAGGCATATTTGAGGCAGCAAAACTCTGCTCCCCCTCACACTCTATGAGTTGAGGGTAGATTTGGAAAGCAGAAAAGTTTTGTTCCCAAAAGACCCTGAGCTTTGCTTCAGATCGAGCTTCTGGCTGCTTGTTACGGTGTGGCCCCAGGGCCACCTGAAGCTATCATGCTAATGGAAACATCCTGCCATGTGACAGGTAGGGAGCCAATTTCCCTGCCAGATTTCACTGAAGGCATGTGTGTTTCCTGTTCTTACACTCATCTAGAATCTTTCTCAGAATTTAATATGTGAGATACAAATGCTGTCTCTATCCCCCCAACCCAGCAACTCATTTCTTTTGTGAAGTCTTTTGTGTAGGTAAGTAAAGTAGTTTTTGGGTGTGTGGAGGTCATCTCAGAGAGCTATTTTTTTTCCGGTTTGTGAAGAGGATGGCAGGAGCTGTTTTTATGGGATTAATGTCCAATGGTGCTGACAGTGGCTTCAGCTTACTCAGGTCATGGTGAGCTCTTTTCTTAAAGGGGTCTGGAATGCAGAGGTGGAATGGGACGTAGCCTTTAACATTAAAAGCTGGTTAAATGACTTTGGAGCTGTCTATAATCGTCTTGTAGAGTGCTATCTCCTTCCTTCCCTTTCTCTTTGTTCTCAACTTGCTGACCTCACTCAGTTTCTTTCGATCAGCTTTGTAATCCTACTGCCCCATTTCTACCACCCCAAAGCATGTTGGGTCAAATCATTTTCATTTGACTTAATGTTCCAAAGAAAAATATGGTGGATGTTTCTTTAAATTACCTCAGATCAAATTGCTTAAAAGAGTTTGCTAAACTGAATAAAGAAAAAAATCAATTTAGATATACTGAACCCTTAGAGAGGCACCATAGCTAAGGGCTTTCAGAGGTTTGCTATCTCATTTGATCTTTTTTAAAAATAACAGCTTTATTGAGATATAATTCATATACCACAAAATTCACCTAAAATACACAATTCAATGATTTCTAGCATAGTCATACAATTGTGCAACCAGCACCACAATCGATTTTAGAACATTTTCATCAACCACCCCAAAAGAAATCCCATACCCAATAGCTGTCACTTCCCATTTTCCCTCAATCTCCTCAGCCTAAGGCATCCACTAATCTACTCTTTGTCTACATGGATTTGCCTACTCTGGACATTTCACATAAATGAACTCATACAATATGTGGTCTTTTGTGACTAGCTTCTTTCACTTAGCATAATATTTTCAAGATTCATTCATGTTGTAACATGTGTCAAAACTTTATTCCTTTTTGTGAATGGATAGTATTTCATTGTATGGATATGCCTCATTTTGTTTAATCAGTTGATAAACATCTGGTTTGTTTCCATTCTATTGTCTCTTATGAATAACGCTGCTATGAACATTGGTGTACAAGGTTTTGTGTGGACCTCATTTGATTTTTACAGTAACTCCCTAAGGTACATATTCTATAGACCCCGTTCTTTAGATAACAAAAATCTTTTCAGGACGGTTGACAGCGATTTTGAACATAGGTGTTGGATTCGTAAATGGATGCTTTCTCCAATCTGTGTTCAGAGTTGAAATAATTGCTTTGATAGAGACTGGTATGAATATGCCTATAGGGAGTACCAACCTTAAAAATAAAATTGTTATTTTACCAGCAATACAGGCGTATTCAGGAATAATAGAAAGTCCACTGAAGGACAGCAAGAGTTCAGGGTGGTGATAGCTGCTCATTGGCTGCGTTGTTGCTGAGTAAGAAGAAAATCTTCCTCTTGTTGGGGTAGTAAAGTAGCATCTTCCTCGTGGGAACCCCTTAGCTTCCTCTCGGAGTCTGCAAGGTGCAGTGATTTGTGTCTGAGCTCGTCTCCTTCGAGGCTTCCCAACTTCATTATAAATGAGGTTTCCTTTATTCGTTTTCACAGAAATAATTGTAAATGTGAAGTTGATTTTCAGTTGTGATATTTCAGCCCTCTCCCCATCGGCTCCCTTCCCTCTTTACCGTATTCTTTCCTAGTTTTCACTTCTCTTTCAGGTATCAGTTCTCCTCCCCTGTAGTAGGGGCAGTATTCACACTTTTGTGTGCAATGGAATATTGTTTGACTTTGATTTTTGCATTTGTAAGTTATCTCCATTAAGACGAAAGTTCCTCCGCCAGTAGCGTGCACAGAGGTTGGTACTTGAGGTAGTGGACAAGCGCGCGAGGGCGGGGTGGGGGGGAGGGAGGAATGTTCCTGGAAAAGCTCTTTTTCTTGCCCTTTCCCAGGGTTTCATGGATGAAGGCAACCCACGTGAAGGGTTGGGGCTGCGCGGGAACTGCAACTTGCGCACGGCTCCTCGGCAGCCGGGCTAGGCACACGGTTGTTCGAGTAACAACCAACACAGGCGGGTGGCGCCCCGGGAGTCTCAAGGAGGAGCGCGCAAACACAGGGACGCGGGGGCACACGCTCGGCCCTGACGTATGACGGACCCCCGCCCCTCAGCGCCTGCGGGACAGGGCGCAATTCCGAACCCGCCTCCCTCGGTGTAGCCCGTGGAACCCACGAATCAGAGAGACCGACACATCGCCCGGCCGGGCGCCAGGCAGCCAATCGCCGTACGCGTGTGATTCCGCGCCCGCCTGGGAAGCTGGCGGCAGTCGCTGAGTCGGCGACAGCGGGAGTCGCTGCTGAGGCGGCTGCGGGCGTGGGTTGCGTCGGCGCTGCTCCGCGTGGCCAGGCTGGGCTGGCAGCTGCTGGCGCCTGGCGGTGAGGGCGGGCTCCTGGGACGAGCAGAATGGCCCCCACCTAGGGCGGTGGGAGAGGTGGCTGAGCCCAGGATGCTGGGGAGGCGGCGCGGCAGCTCCTCACTCATCCCAGGTAAGAGGGGAGCCGCGCTTGCCGCGGCTCGGCTTGGAACACCAGCTGGCTCCGCTGTCCGTCCGCCGCCGTCCACCTGGCTTCGAGCCCCAGCAGGCTCCATCCTGGCATCCCTTGGTCCCATGTCGCCTCCTGCTGGCATTTCTCCCGGTCCGCCCCGGGCCAGTAGTCCAGCCCCGCCCCCCAAGCGCGGACCTCCACGTTGTGGCATGGTCGGCTGCTGCATGCACCCCCACTTCCCCGAGCGTCAGCGTTTCCGGGTCTCTGGCTTCGCTAGGGTCGGCCTCCCGCCCCTTACCCGCCTCTTTTCTTCTTTTTCGCGGCGCTGACACCGCGTCCCAGCCCCTGCAGTCTTTTCGGGCGCCTTCCGGGGAGTAAACCCCAACCCTCCGGGATCGGATTTTTGTCCTCACCTCTACCTGGGCTTCGCTTGCGCAGGCTTACTACTATCGCTGCCCCTTATACCATGTACTCTACATTTCATCCTCCTACCCCCACGTTCCCTGAGTCTTGCCCATTTGCTCCCAGATGCCTTCCTTTTCCAACTCACCTCTTCTCCCTTCGCTTTAATCGACCACAGTCCCTAACACTTCTTCCTTTCTTGTACACCTAACCCTTCAGACACTTTTTTTCCTGTATGCCAGACCTATAGTTTTGACATCTTAATTCATCTTTAACATGTAAAGTGCCTTGCCATGAGTGTGGCACACAGTAGGCCTGGCACGTGGTGGATGTTCACACGTTAGTCTTTTAGATCTCCTTCCAGATGAGGTCTGGTATCCAAAGTGGTGTGTAAAATGGCAGGACGAATTAGTAACTCTTAGAGGATGTCATAAAGAGATTAGATTGTCAGTTATTTATTCACTGCATTTATACAGAAGACTGAATAAATCTTTGTGTTATGTATTTTATGTTTTACCATATTTTATATGTATTGTTTTATATTAATTGGCTTTGTAAAGGAGCCTTAGCTTTGCAATTTAATTACCCCCTTTTTCCCCTCTCCCCATCCACGTTTACTGAACCTTTTTTTTTAAGGGGAAGAGCTGGAACCTACTATCAGCATTGTATGTAAGAAGTGTTTAATGTGTTTATCTCTCAGCTGGATAGTCCTGTCCTGCAGTGAATTTTCATCCTTTAGGAGTCTGGTGGAATCAAGTTTGGATTTCTTAGAATCAACTGAAGGGAACAAAAATGCTTAGGAGAGACAGTTCTGACATCCTCTAAGAGTAATCACCATCCCCCCTCCCTCCACTTCAACACCCACACTTTCTGGCTATCAGAGGAAATAGCTACAGTCCATTTTTCCAAAGAGTAATATAAATTTGGCTTTTTAAAATAATAAAAGCAATGTTATTGGCTTCAAGCTATTCTTGCCACATTCATTATGATGGTCTCCAAGCCGGGATGAATCAGTTGGCTTTTTTCTGCTCCTGGGATCTCCAGAGCAGGCTGGAGAAAATCATGTAACTGAACTGTTGCTGTTCTAAACTTCTGGATGGCAAATTTACTCTCACATGCTTTGACTTACCCTCTGGTTCCTCTTATGCACTAAAACCTAAATGGTTGCTTATAGATATTTACCATTCTTCTCTAACTCTGTCCTACTCAACTTTTCTCCATTGCTTATTTTGCTTCCTACTTCACAGAAGAAATCGGGCATCAGCCCTGAACTCTTAAGGGTCTGTCATTTTTCTCTATTCCTGTTCCTATCTGATTTCTGGTCTTTTTTCAGAGGAACAGTGGTCCTCATTTCTGAGGTTAACATCTGATCTCCCTCTACATTCTAACTTTTTTCTCAGCTTTGCATACGCACTCAGGTTTCTACCATCCAAAACAAACAAAAAAACCTTCCCTGGTACTTCATTTTTTTCCCCTGGATTAATGTGGTGTTCCTTAGGGTTTTACTTTTGGTTCTTTTCTCTATTCACTCTAATTTCCTTGTCTAATTACACTTCCTTTCATGGCTTCAAATAGCACCTTTATATTTATGGTTTTCAAAGATGTGTATCCAGTCCCCATTTTTCTTGAACTTTAGGTTTTAGGCGTTCCTTATTTTCATCTGCTAATTGGATAAATATAGTTGGATACTTGGTACTTCAAGCTTGGTTATTTTTTCCTTTCCCTTCCCTCAGTCATAGCCCCCTCAAGCATATATACTAACACTCCTATTTTAAGGTCTTCACTCTGGAAACCTTAGAATCTTCTCTCCTGACATTAAGTCCATCATAGATCCTATTGTTTATACCTGAAATTCTTTTCTTTCTCTCCTCACTGTCAGAAGATTGGCTGAGGCCTTGGCCATGTTTTGCCTGAACAGAGTCAGAGTCAGTCATTTTTAACCTAGGCATTACTTTAAAACCACCTTGGGAGAGTTTAAAGAGTAAGGATGAGGGGCTCAAGTCATCAGCAGAGATTCTGAATCAGTTGGTCTAGTGTCAGGCCAGACCCTGTCATTTAAAAAATGCTTCCCATGTGATGGTAATATGCAGCTAGGGCTGAGAGCTTGGTTGAAAGCGCAAAGAGGAAGTGGTAAAACTCTAAAGAATTATAATATTTAACTCATCCTTTAAAAATCAAAGTAAATGTCACTTTTGTTGGCATGGTTAGTTGCCTACTTTCCTAGTACTTTGTATGTGTACCTTATTAAAGTACAGGTACCTATTAAAGTATTTATCACATTTTATTTATATTATTTCTCATGGGTCCATTTTTCTTAAGATTAAGAGTTAGAGGTCAGGGACCATGCCTAAAGGTAAACTATTGTTTCTTCGACACTACACACAACAGTTCTGACACCAAATGTGTGGATTTTCCCCTCACATTAAGCAGTTCTCCAACTCTCCAGACACCAACTGGGTTTCCTACAATTTAACTCAATTATGACATTAACTACCTAGAGTGAGTACAGACCTCACAGATCAAGGAACTCAGGCTCACAGAACTCAGAAAAGCTCTTTACTTATCATTTCCCATTTATTATAAACACTATAACTCAGTAACAGCCAAATGGAAGAGATGCAGAGGACAAGGTATGTAGAAGGGGCCTGGAGCTTCCAGGCCTTCTCTGGGCATGCCACCCTCCCAGCATCTAAATTTGTTCACCATCCTGGAAGCACTCCAAACCCTTAGGGTTTTTATAAAAGCTTTATTACACAGGCCTAATTGATTAAATCATTGACCACTGGTAATTGACTTAATCTACAGCCCCTTTGTCCTTCTCTGAGGTCAGGGGTTGGTTTCTTTGCCAACCAGCCCCCTTCCTCCAAGATACGGTTTAAAGGGGCTTATTTATAACAAGACACTTCTCCCATCCCTATCAAGAAATCCCAAGGGTTATAGGAGCTCTGTACATCAGGAATGAAGACCTAATATATATTCTATAATTTTTATTATATCACAATGCTTTATCTTTTTGTCACAGCCATGCACAGTACTTAGTATATTTTAGAAACTGAATAAAAATTGGTTGAATTAATCAGTTTGGTAAATAATGTAAAACATCTTGAATTCATGTTTTTGGAAGGTGACCAGCTGTTTCTTGGGTAGCTGCTTAATAGTTCACTCATATTTTCATGGTTGGTCTTGCCTCTTGAGTGTTTAACCCATTTACATTTAATATAATTACCAGTACATTAGGATTTGCATTTGCCATTTTGTTATTTGTTTTCTATATGTCTTTATGTTTTCTTAGTTTATTCCTCCATTATTGCCTTCTTTTGTAATAGACATTTCCTAGTATATATTTTAATTAGCTTATTTCTTTTATCATGACTTTTCTTTATTTTCCTGGTGATTACAATTAATATCTTAAAATAATTTACTTCAGATTAATGCCAACTTAATTTCAATAGTATGCAGAAACTTTATTTTAGTAGAATTCTGTTCATTTCCCCTTCTTTTTGTAAATCAAATTATGTATTTTATGTTAAAAATCCACTGACAGTTTTAAAATTATTGCTTAATGCAATTGTCTTTTAATTCAGATAGAAACAAAAGAGTTACAAAGAAAAATGTTTATACCATCTTTTGTTTTTATCTATGTAGTTATCTTTATTGGTGCTGTTTATTTCTTTATGTAGATTTTGTATACTGACCAGTGTCTTTTCATTTTCATGTCTTAAGGACCCCCTTTGTTCTTGTACAACATCTCTTCCAGTGATGAATTTTCTCAGTTTTGTTAACTAGGGATGTCTTAATTTGTCTTTCATTTAAAATATTATTTTTTAATTTTATTTTTTCAACCACAGTTGTCATTCAGTATTATTTTATATTAGTTTCAAATATACAGTACAGTGGTTGGACATTTGTATAATTTAAGAAGTGATCCCCGATTAGTCTAGTACCCACCTGGCACCATAGTAGTTATTACAGTATTGACTGTATTCCCTATGTTGCACTTTACATCCCTGTGACTATTTGTAACTATCAATTGTACTTCTTATTCCCTTAAATTTTTTCAACCAGCTTCCCAATTCCCCACTCCCATCTGGCAGCCATCAGTTTCTTCTCTGTATCTATGAGGCTGTTTTTGTTTTGTTTATTCATTTATTTTATTCTTTAGATTCCACATATAAGTGAAATCATATGGTATTTGTCTTTCTTTGTCAGACTTATTTCTCTTAGCGTAATACTCTCTAGGTCCATCCATAATGTTGCAAATGGTAAGATTTCATTCTTTTGTAGAGCCAAGTAATATTCCATTGTATTTATGTACCACATCTTCCTTATCCATTTGTCCATGGATGGACAGTTAGGTTGCTTTCACATCTTGGCTACTACTCGTATTGCTGCAGCGAACATAGGGATGCATATATCTTCAAATTAGTGCTTTGGATTTCTTCAGATAAATTCCAAGAAGTGGAATTGCTGAGTCATATTTTTAATTTTTTAAGTAAACTACATACTGTTTTCCATAGTGGCTGCACCAGTTTGTAGTCTCACCAACAATGCACCAGGGTTCCTTTTTCTCCACATCCTCGCCAACACGTGGTGTTTGTTGATTTATTGATGACAGCCATTCTGATGGGTGTGAGGTGATTTCTCATTGTGGTTTTAATTTGTATTTCTCTGATAATTCGTGACATTGAGCATCTTTTAATATGTCCATTGGCCACCTGTACATCCTCTTTGGAGAAATGTCTATCCATTTTTTAATTGGATTTTTTTGGGGGGTGTTGTATGAGTTCTTTATAAGTTTTGGATATTAACTCCTTATCAGATGTATCTGGCAGATTTCTTCTCCCATTCAGTAGGTCACCTTTTCGTTTTGTTGATGGTTTCCTTTGCTGTGCAAAAACGTTTTAGTTTGATGTAGTCCTATTCGTTTATTTTTTCTTTTGTTTCCCTTGCCTGAGAAGATATATCAAGGAAAATGTGACTAAGAGCGATGCTAAAGAGTTTCCTGCCCATGTTTTCTAGGAGTTTTATGGTTTGGGGTTCTGTATTTAAGTATTTAATCCATTTTGAGTCTATTCTTATATCTGGTGTAAGAAGGTGGTCCAGTTTTTTTTTTTTTGTATGTATCTGTCCAGTTTTCCCAACACCACTTATTGAATAGACTGTCTTTACCCCATTGTATATTCTTGCCTCCTTTATCATAGGTTAATTGACTATATAAGTGTGGATTTATTTCTGGGCTCTCTGTTCTATACCACTGATCTATGTGTCTGTTTTTATGCCAATACCATGCTGTTTTGATTACTCTAGCCTTGAAGTACAGTTTGATATCAGGTAACGCAATACCTCCAACTTTGTTCTTTCTCAATATTGCTTTGGCTCTTTGGGAGTGTTTCGGAGTTACATATAAATTTTAGGATCATTTGCTCTAGTTCTGTGAAAAACGCCGTTAGTATTTTGATAGGAATGGCATTGAATCTATAGAATGCTTTGGGTGTATGGACATTTTAACAATGTTAATTCTTCCTGTCCATGGGCAGGGTATATGCTTCCATTTATTTGTATTGTCTTCATTTTTTTGTTCAGTGCCTTATAATTTTCTGAGTACAGATCTTTTACGTTCTTGTTTAAATTTATTCCTTGATACAATTGTAAATGATGTTGTTTTCTTAATTTCTCATTCTGACAGTTCATTATTGGTATATAAAAATTCATCTGATTTCTGAATATTAATTTTATATCCTGTGACTTTATTGAATTCATTTACTAGTTCCAGCAGTTTTTTGGTGGAATCTTTAGTGTTCTCTGTATATAGTATTACGCCATCTGCAAATAATGACAGTTTTACGTCTTCCTTTCCAATTTGGATGCCTTTTATTTCTTTTTCTTGTCTGCTGTGACTGGGACTTGTGATACAATGTTGAATAAAAGAGGTGAAAGTGGACATCCTTGTTTTGTTTCTGATGTTAAAGAGAAGACTTTTAGCTTTTTACTGTTGAGTATGATGTTAGTTATGAGTTTGTCCTATACAGCCTTTGTTATGTTGAGGTATGTTCTCTCTGTTTCCACTTAGCTGAGAGTTTTTATCATAAATGGGTGCTGGATTTTGTCAGATGCTTTTTTTGCACCTATGACCATATGATTTTTATCCTTCATTTTGTTTTTGTGGTGTGTCACATTAATTGATTTGCGGATATAGAACCAACCATGCATTCCAAGAATAAATCCCATTTGATCATAGTACATGATCTTTTAAATGTGTTGCTGAAATCAGTTTGCTGTTATATTACTGAGGAGTTTTGCATCTGTGTTCATCATGGATACTGGCTTACAATTTTCTTTTTTTGTAGTGTCTTTGTCAGGTTTTGGTATCAGAGTAATGCCAGCCTTGTAAAATGAGTTTCAGAGCCTTTTCTCTTCAATTTTTGGAATGGTTTGAGAAGGATAGGTGTTCATTCTTTTTGCAATGTTTGGTAAAGTTCATCTGTGAAGCCATCTGGTTCAGGCCTTTTGTTTGCTGGTAGTTTTTTGATTACTGATTTGATTTCGTTAGTAGTTATCAGTCTCTTCAGATATTCAGTTTTTTCCAGATTCAACCTCGGAAGATTATGTATTTCTAGGAATGTATTCGTTTCTTCCAGGATGTCCAATTTGTTGGCATTTAGTTGTAGTATTTCCTTATAATCCTTTCTATTTCTGTGGTGCGAGTTGTCACTTCTTTCTCATTTTTATTAATTTGTTTTGTATCACTTTTTTTCTCTCATGTAATAGTATTAATATGTTTCTTGGATTTTAGTGCATCAACATAGGCCCTTCCTGTGTAGTATATTCTTTTTCTGCATTTACACAGCTTTTAGTTTAATGAAATAGTGTCAAATTGGCATATCTTTTTACTTTCTCATTCAAAAGCCCTCTATTCCTCTGGTTCTGATAGAAATCTGAAATTCAGAACAGGTGTTCTTACTTTAGAATTGTATTAACAACCTTAATTTATAAAAGCAATGTTATTTCCATGACTTGAATTTATGAAACTGGCAAAACTTAACTCCTATCATTCTGTCAGGAACCGAATCTTATGAGAGTCTATAAAATATGAAGATAACTTTAGTTAATTATATAAAAAATTCTTCGTTCGGACTTCTTCAAAACAAAAGAAACAAAAACAAAAGAAAAATAGAAACAAAAATTATAATTAATATTATTATCTCTCAGAAGTACTACTTGATTTTCTTATTATGCATTATTGTTGTTGTTGTTGTTGCTTTGGCATACATGGTTAAATGCTGTCTTAGCTTTGTGGGCCTGATTCCCTTATTCTGAAATCCAAGCCTCATATCAGCAAATATTTCTTCAGCTTCTCTGGGGAAGGAAAACTTATGTCATTTCTATTTCCCTCTCTCTTTTTAGGCAAATGTCTTACTTATTTCTTTTCTTTTTTTTTTTTTTTTGATAATTTTTTATTTTTCAATTACAGTTGGCATACAATATTATATTAGTTTCAGGTGTACTATATAGTGATTAGACATTTATATAACTTATGAAATGATCACCCTGATAAATCTAGTACCGATCCAACACCATACAATTATTACAATATTATCAACTATATTCTTTGTGTACTTTACATACCCATGACTATTTTATAGCTACCAATTTGTACTTATTAATCTCCTCCTCTTTTTAACCCACTTTCTCCACGTCCCTCCCATCTGTCAGCTCTCAAAATATTCCCTGTATCTATGAGTTTGTTTCTGTTTATTTTGATCTTTAGATTCCACATTTTAATTGAAATCACATGGTATTTGTTTTTCTCTGCCTGACTTACTCCACTTAGCACAATACTTTCTAGGTCCATCTATGTCGTTACAGGTGGCAAGATTTTATTCTTTTTTATGGCTGAATAATATTTCATTGTATATATGTACCACCTCTTCTTTATCCATTCATCCATTGATGGACATCCAGGTTGCCTCCATATCTTGATTATTGTAAATAATGCTGCAATGATCATATGGACTCACATATCCCTTCAAAGTAGTGTTTTGGATTTGTTCAGATAAATACTGGGAGGTGGGATTATTGGGTCCCTCTTTGTCTCATGTTTTAAAGTCTGTTTTGACTTTTTGTTTGTCTCCATTTTCATGAAATATTGTTTTCCATCTCTTTGCTTTCAGTCTGTGTGTCTTTTGATACAAAGTGGCTCTCTTGTAGTCAGCATATTTAAGGGTTTTGTTTTCATAACCATTCACTACCCTGTCTTTTGATTGGAGCATTTAATCCATTTATATCTAAAGTAATTGTTGATAGATATGTACTTATTGCCATCTTATCATATGTATTTTTTATCTTTTATCTTTTTCCTTCTTAAAGAAGAAGTCTCTTTAACATTTCTTGTAACACTGGGCTGGTGGTGATGAACTCCTTTAGCTTTTTCTTGTCT
>NW_006441386.1:844950-896920 GCF_000325575.1 Pteropus alecto
CATGAAGGGAAAGCTTAAAGCAAAATATGCAGTTCTATTAAAAAAAAACTAAGCTTATTTGTAACCCTGACATGCCTTTGATTTTTATTATTATTATTATTATTATTATTATTTTAGATTTTTTCCATCTTTTTTTAAATATAATAGACAATTAATCTCTTGTATTTACATTGTATAATTCAATGAGTTTTTTTCAATTATATTTGGCATACAATGATATACCAGTTTCAGTTGTATAGCATAGTGATCAGAAATCCACATAACTCCAAAAGTGATCATCCCACTAAATCTAGTACCCTTCTTCCCCCTTACATATTTATTACATTATTAACCATCTTCCCCATGCTACACTCTACATCTCCATGTCTATTGTGCATCTATCCATTTGTACTTCTTAATCCCTTTGCCTTTTTTGTCCCTCCAACCGCCCCCATCTAGTATCCCTTTAAATATTCTCTGTATCCATGAGTTTATTTCCACTTTTGTTGTTGTTGTTGATTTTGTTCTTTAGATTCCTCATGTAAGTGAAATCATGCGATATTTGTCTTTCTCTATCTGACCCATTTCATTCAACTCTAGATCCCTCAAGGCAATATCTTTTTTCATCCCCTTCCTTTTAGTCTATGTATCTCTTTTAATCTGAAATGAGTCTCTTCTAGGCAACATATGTAGGGGTCTTGTTTTCTTATTTTTTCAATCACCCTATCTTTTGATTGGAGCACTTAATTCTTTTCCATTCGAGGTACTCGTGGATAGGAATGTAATTATCACCATTCTTTATTCCTGTTTTTGATACATGTTTTTTTCTTAAAGAAGTTCCTCCAACATTTCCTATAATACTGGCTTGTTGAAGACAAATTCCTTTAGCTCATTTTTGTCTGGGAAGCTCTTTATCTGTCCTTCAACTCTAAATGATAGCTTTTCTGGATAAAGTATTCTTGGTTGTAGATACTGTGTTTTCATCACATCAGATATTTTGTGCCAAGGCCTTCTGTCCTGAATAGTTTCTTTTGAGAAATCAGCTGCCAGTCTTATGGGTGCTCTCTTGTAGGTAATTAACTGCTTTTCTCTTGCTGCTTTTAAGATTTTCTCTTTGTATTTAAACTTTGGCATTTTAAGTATGATGTGTTTTGGTGTGGGCCTCTTTGGGTTCCTGGTTTTTAGGACTCTCTGAGCTTCCTGGGGTCTTGTATATTTCCTCCACCAGGTTAGGGAAGTTTTCCATCATTATTTCTTAAAATAGCTTTTCTACATCTTGTTTTTATTGTTTTTTTTTTTTTTCTGGTACCCCTATGACACAGATGTTTTTACACTTAATTTTGTCCTAAAGACTCCTTGAAGTGTTATTATATTCTTGGCTTCTTTTTTTTTGTTGTTGTTCTGATTGGGTGACCTTGGCTTCCCCATCCTCTATATTGATGGTTCAATCTTCTTCTTTATTCACTCTGTTGGTTCCCTCTAATATATTCTTCATCTCAGATAATGTGTTCTTCATCTCTGACTGGTTTCCTTTTATAATTTCCATTTCCATTTTTATGTTTTTAATTTCTTTGTTAAAGTTCTCACCGAGTTCATCTACATTTCCCCTAAGTTCATTGAGCATCTTTATAACCAGTGTTTTGAACTCTGCATCTGTTGGATTGCTTGATTCATTATTCCTGGATCTCTGCTCTGTTCTCATATGGTTTCTGCTTCTTTGTCTTCCCATTTTTGCTGCCTTTTGTGTCTGTTTCTATGTACTAAGCAAAGCTCCTAAGTCTCCTGGTCTTCTTAGCATGGCTTTGTGTAGTAGGTGTTCAGTGGCAGAATCCTGAAAGGGGTTCATCTGCAGGCCAAGTCTCTGCTAAGCAAGGAGCACTGGCCTCACCAAGGACACAACTGGATGTGGCTTGGGTGGGGCTGTGAGTCGGGGGAGGCGGAGTTTCAGGGACTCTTCTGGGTAGAGCAGCCTCTAATAGCCAGTTTGGTGACGTCTCAGCTATGGCAGCTCTGTGTCTGCACACTGGGAAGGGGAAGGGTCCGTCAGGTACCATGAATACTGCCGGCACTTCTGCCCGGGAGAGATCCTTGCCCCTGGCCCTTGCTCCGAAAACTCAGTGTCTCTTTTTAAGTCGCTGGTGCCCCCCCAATAGAGCTGACCTGGCACTGATGCTCAGAGTGAGCAGGTATGTCCCCACAAAAGTCTGCTCGCAGACACAGCCCCTTTAAGACATGTCTGTAGTTGCTGGCTACCGCTGCTGCAGCCTGTGTCCCACTCAGCGGCTCTGGACCAGGCAACGTCATGTCTTCCGCCCCATCCTATCTTCTGCTGTTGCAGGTTGGTAATTATTTCTCTCCCTAGTTGTAGTGCTTATGTTCGTCTAGATCCCAGGCTTTGCTTGCTGTTTGCTCCATGTTTCTGTCACAACTTTGATTTGGTCGCAAGAGGAATGAACAAAGCCTCTATCACCTACACAATTTTTTTCCCAGCTGATTAATCTCTTGCAGCTTTAAAGAGTTTCTCTTTGTAACCTTTGGCATTTAATTATGATGTGTCTTGGTGTGGGCCTCTTTGGGTTCATCTTGTGTGGGATTCTGTGCATCCTGGACTTGTATGTCTATTTTTGCCAGAGTAGGGAAGTTTTCTATTATTCTTCAAATGGGTTTCAATTTCTTACTCTCTACTTCTCCTAGTATTTCTGTGATGTGAATGTTGTTACGCTTATGTTTCAGAGGCCCCGTAAGCTCTCTTTATTTTTTTGGATTCTTTTTTCTTTTTGCTGTTCTGATTGGGTGTTTTCTGCTACCTTGTCTCACAAATTGCTGATTCAGTCCTCTGCTTTATTTAATCTACTGTTGATTCCCTGTAATATATTCTTCATTTCAGTCATTGCATTCTTCTTTTTTTTTTCTATTTCCATTTTTATGTTTTCTGATTCTTTGTTAAAGTTCTCACTGAATTCCCTTACACTGCTCCTAAGTTTATTGAACATCCTTATAACCAGTGTTTTGAACTCTAGGCTTTGGTGCCTGCCCAGTCTTCCATTTGGGTGTGTTGTCCTAGGATGTGGCCCTGGGTCGTCCTCTGGCTTGGTCTGAAGTCAGCCCTGGGATTCCCAGCACAGGGCCTTCTCGAGGGGCCCTGCCATAGGTCAAGTTCAGCCACAGCCTGTGCCCTGCCCAGGGCCACCTGGCATGAGCCACCAATTAATTCGTACATGGCTACCACTCATGCTGAGCTTGGAGGTGCCTTGAGAGGCTGAGTTGCAAACCAAGGCCAGCTGTTGTTAATTCCAGGCTTGGGGCTGCTCAGCAAGAGGTACAGGGCATGCTGAGGCCAGATGCTGCTTGTTTTTTTTTTTTTAACCTTTGAGAGATTTTCAGAAACTCTGCAGTATGATCATGACAGGCCATTTGTATGGAAATGCCAGGGGAAGGTCGGCTTGGGTGGGCCTGAGAGTTGAGTGGGCCATGGTCTTAGGGAACACCAGGGTGGGGTGACCAGTGTTAGCCAGATTGATGGAGACTCAGATTAGCAGCCGCCTGTGTCTGCATACTTGGTTGGGAAGATCCCAACAAAGGAACAGTGGCCTCCACCAGCACTTCTCTCTGGGGGAAAGTGGCCCCTCCAGTCCTCGCCCTAAGTCATACAATTCAGTTCCTCCCCATATATCCCTGGCACTCTTTGAGCCTCTGCCCCAGCACCACAGCCCAGAGCGAGTGAGTCTGTCAACGAGTAAGTCCATGCATGGGTTCTTGAAGAGGAATGTCAAGGATAGTGCCTGGGACCTCTGCAGCCCTCTGCCCCACCCAGTTACAGTCTGCCGATTTTCACATCCATATTTTGTGGAGACTTCTTTTCCCTGCCCTGGAACCCCAGCGTTGTATTAGGACCCCTTGCTCCTCTGGGAGGGACCTCGACAGCCGAAATATCGCTCCCAATTTTCAACCACCACATGCAAGTGTGGGATCATGTCTCTGTTCCTCCTACCAGTCTCAAAGTGGCCCCTTCTGTGTGTCCTTAGTTGTAGGACTTCTGTTCACCTAGACTTCAGGTGATTTTCAATGAAGATTGTTCTGTAGTTTAGTTGTAATTTCGATATGGTCATGAGAGGAAGCAAACACAATGTCTACCTACTCAGCCATCTTACCTATTCCGTTCACCTGTATGCTTGTTTTTATCCCAGAACTACACTGTCTTCACTATTGTAGCTTTGTAATAAGTTTTGAAATTGGGAATTAAGTCCTCCAACACTTCTTTTTCAAGATGGTTTTGGCCAGAGTGAGATATAGAATTAAATGACTCCTTAGAATAGGGTTTGTTTGTTAAAGTCTTTAAATCAGCCACATCTGATTGCATCGTCCATAAATTTCATATCCCTAACCCAGCCCACAAGACTTATGATCTTATCCCTGACCATCTTTCTAGTTTCATTGCTCACCCACTTTCCCTCTTGCTCACCGCCTTGCCGTGATCCTTAACCCTTTTCCCACTTAGAAAAAAAAAAAAAGAACAGCTTGCTGCCAGTGTTAATTTAACATCACGCATAGGAATGCTATGTTTTCTAGAAGTTGACATTTTCAGCGATCAAGAATTACTATATTTTGTAAATGGAAATACCACTACTAAAAACAGAATGCTATAAATAGAATGATGCCATTTGTTTCTAAAGACTATCAATATACTAGAGCAAGGCGAAAATAATAAAAGTGAAATATTTTGTGACAAGCTTTGGGGGTAAGGTTAGGGCTATAATCCGAGAGTTATCTTGAGGTAAATGCTGCAGCTGCAAGCGCTGCTGGTGAGTATTCTCGAGATAAAGAGGAAGTGGTTTAAAAGTTTTTAAATGCCTTCCTGTTGCAGGGCTTTTGCTTTTGCATTTGCTTAGAATGCTCCTCTCTTTACTCTTTACCTATTTCCTATTCAGTCTTCTCATCTTTACCTAGATGTCACTTTTAAAGAAAAGCTATTCCTATTATTTTTAAAATAATGGGTTTCCCCCCCCACCCCCGCTTAAAAAAGTAACACATGTTCACTATAACAAATTTGAAAGATAAGAAAGGGAGCTACGAGGAAACCGGAGGATAAGCATTTAATGTTATAGAGGCGTCTAATGCCAGCTTGTTAGTTGTTCCTTTGGTCCTTATTTTATTTTTTTTCTGTTTGGACACCTGCAGAACTAGTTTCCTCGTTTGAAATCAAAGGATATTTGAAATATGAAATTACTAGGATGTGTCCAGATTGAGATTGCTGTCATTTGTTTTGCTTGAGAAGTTATATTAGACTGTAGTGTCTTTTTTTCCAGTTCAAGAATGTTTCTTCTTTTGTAAAATAGTTGTCGTTTTTTCGAACAAAACATTGCCATTCTAAGGTTGAATCTCGAGTCTCCATTTTCAATATTACTCTTTTTCTCATCATTGTTTTCTTCCCTTTTTTAAGATGAATATTGATATAACATCTTAAGTGTGTCTTCTATATCATGGATACAGCTTTCTGCATAGATATTTCAATGCTATATTGTTACCAATGTTCTTAATGCTTTTTTTTTGGAGTCTATTAAGTTGATCTTTTAACCTTAACCTATTCTCACTTTGTGGTTCTTTGTTGCAGCTTTATATAATACAGTGCCGGGCACAATAATATGTGTTCAAATATGTGACTAAAGGAGTGACTATGTTAGAAAACAGAATCCAGATCTTGGTTGGTGTAGACTATCAAAATGTTTTTCCAGGAATGTATTCTTTAAAAAACTAACAGCTGTACTGAGGTGTAACTTATATACCATAAAACTTACCCACTGTAAGGGTACAATTCACTGCTTTTTTAATAGATGTTACAGTTTTGTAACTATCACAGAAGTCCAGGTTTAGAAAATTTTCATTACCGCAAAAAATCTCCTCATGCCTGTTTGCCATTAAATTCTTGCTTCCACCTTCTGCTTTCTGTCTCCTCAAATTTGCCTTGTGTGGACATTTCATATAAATGTATGTTGATGTAGCTGCTCAGATAAACACACATACACACACACACACACACACACACACACACACACAATTTTTTTTAGTTTTAAGCATGGCTTTCTACTGGTTTCCCCGCATCTGTGTAGTTGAGGTCAGTGGTTATACTTAAACATCTTGAGCCAGTATATTTATTACTCCAAATTGAGTGAACTCCCTTTGGTCAAAAGCCACCAGTCCTCATAGTTCGTCTTGCCTTGCCCTGCCCTGCAGAACCTTTCTCTCTGCTGAGTGGGTAGATGGTGAATTAGGATGCCAGAGACTCTCACTGTTCTTACTCAGCATTTAGCAATTTTTCAAACATAAATGCTTCTCAGGTTGTATTCCTTTGGTGGATTTCCAGAGGGCTGAAAGGGTTTGTTTATTAATTTCATCCCACTTTACAATTGGTTTTTGGGGAGAACTGCTTACCTTCTCACTAGCCCATAGCTAGACATCCTGCCTCTCAGAATGTATTCCTTTGGTCAGTTCCTTAGGTGTACTTAGTATTAGTCAGTGTGTGTGTGTGTGTGTGTGTGTGTGTGTGTGTGTGTGTGTGTGTGTGTTTTAATATAGGAAAGAGAGTTTTTAAGAAATTGGTTCATGTGATTCTGGTGCTGGCAATTCTAAAATTCATAGAACAGTTTGGCAGGTAAGAGTTGATGTTAGCCTTGATTCTGAATTCTGCAGGGCAGCAGGCTGGATACTCAGGCAGGGTTTCTGTGCTGCAGTCATTAGGAGAATTCCTGTTCTTCAGGAAAACTGTCTTACTTTTATGGATTTCAGTAGTTGGATGAGGCCCACCTGTATTATGGATGGTAATCTGTTTTATTCAAAGTCTGTTGATTTGTTAATCATATCTAAAAAATACCTCCACAGCAATATCTGGACTGGTGTTTGACCAAACTATCACACTTGCCCCCTGAGGATTCAGGGTAAATTTTTTGAGTCTAGTTGTAATCTGATTGCTGTCTGCTTCGTGAGATGTATCCTTGTTCTGGCTAAACTAGCAGTTCCGAAGTATGAATATTTTACATATATATATATATAGTATGTATGTTTTACATGTCTACATCTGTGGTCATAGTGTATCTTCAGCTCAGAATGCTCTGTATATTCAGATCTTATCTGTCCTTCTTAAGGCAAGATCATAGACACACATGTACAATTTTCTTTGCATCCTGTATACCAACTCTCCTGAACTACTTCTAGTTACCTAATTATGCTGTGCTTTGTTATGCCATTATGCTTTTGCACACAAGTTCCTATTGCTTAGATTACCCATTTCTCTTATTTTTTTCATAAGGCTTTTTATAGCTTCCTCAGCTAGACCTATTTGTTTCTTTTCATTATACTTTTATTGTCATTGCATATCTGTCTGTCCATGAGACTTTGTTTCCTGAGAGCGTCACTGCTGTCCTTTTCAAAGTTTATCCTCAGCAAATCCCAAGTACCTGGCCTGTAGTACCTAAATAAATAATTTGTGGGATGAAATAACTGAATATGTGTTAAAGATTTAGAAGTTTTATATTTATTCTCTAATTTCTTTTTATAGTAGAATGTGGAGAGAATGACTTCTTGGGGATAAAGCACATCTGAATACCAGAGATGAGCCATGAGTTAGACTCCAAATGTACTTGGACACACTAAATATTTGCTTGACTCACTAATAGAAATCGTTTTATTTAATTTTCCATTTTTTGCATAACTTCAGAATTGTTATATTAAAAGCTGTTTCTGATTGAAAATGATTTATTTTTGTTTGCATTTGTGCATATTTGTTTTCTAAGAGTGCTTCATATTTTTTCTAGCTAAAATGTTAGTGGTAACTGATGACTAATTTGTAAAGAATCTTAATGTGATGATAAAATAACTTTTTCTTTTTCCTATTAGATGTTGATCATCTTTCTGAAGTAAAATCTCCATGGCCTGAACATTTTCTGGAAATTATTTTGAGCAAAATATCTGTTTAATAAAAAGGTAACCACATCAAGATGGTTGGAAAACTGAAGCAGAACTTACTATTGGCATGTCTGGTGATTAGTTCTGTGACTGTATTTTACTTGGGCCAACATGCCATGGAATGCCATCACCGAATTGAGGAACGTAGCCAGCCCTTCAAATTGGAGAGCACAAAGACCACTGTGCGAACTGGCCTGGACATCAAAGCCAACAAAACCTTTGCCTATCACAAGGATATGCCTTTAATTTTTATTGGAGGTGTGCCTCGGAGTGGGACCACACTCATGAGGGCCATGTTAGATGCACATCCAGATATTCGCTGTGGAGAGGAAACCAGGGTCATTCCCCGAATCCTGGCCCTGAAGCAGATGTGGTCACGGTCTAGTAAAGAGAAAATACGCTTGGATGAGGCTGGTGTCACTGATGAAGTGCTGGATTCTGCCATGCAAGCTTTCTTACTAGAAATCATTGTTAAGCATGGGGAACTAGCCCCTTATTTATGTAATAAAGACCCTTTTGCCCTGAAATCCTTAACTTACCTTGCTAGGTTATTTCCCAATGCCAAATTTCTCTTGATGGTCCGAGATGGCCGAGCATCAGTACATTCAATGATTTCTCGAAAAGTTACTATAGCTGGGTTTGACCTGAACAGCTATAGGGACTGTTTGACCAAGTGGAATCGTGCCATAGAGACCATGTATAACCAGTGTATGGAGGTTGGCTATAAAAAATGCATGTTAGTTCACTATGAGCAACTTGTCTTACATCCTGAACGGTGGATGAGAACACTTTTAAAGTTCCTCCATATTCCGTGGAACCACTCAGTATTACACCATGAAGAGTTGATTGGGAAAGCTGGGGGCGTATCTCTGTCAAAGTGAGTAGATGTTATGTTTTTTATATTGACCCTATATTTAGCTAATAATGATGTGTGTGTGTGTGTGTGTATATATGTATATGTATATGTTTATGTGTATATATGTGTGTATATGTATATACATACACACATATATATACACATATATAAACTATAGACCTTTTCTGGAAAATATATAGCTTCTTCAGTGAGTTTTTAAAAAATTCTCTAGCCAGTTCATTATGAATTCTTTTATTTATTTAATTCATTTGTTTATTTATGAATTGTGGTTATTTTAATTTATTTAATAGAGGCAAACCCAATTTATAGCAGTGAAAGACCTTTTTCACAGACCTTGGGCTTTAATGCCTATCATTGACTTTTAGTGGCTCTGATTTCTAATTTCTAGATATTTTTGTTAGTAAGGATAGTTGGCTTTTGTGTAGATTAAGGCTAACATGAGGAAAAGCATCTACCATGTTGGTGAGAAGCAATGAATTCCAAACATTTAGGAATTTTTAGTGATAGAGAAGAATAAAGATAAAATTACCTAACCCAGTCTCTTCATTTTAGAGGTAAGAAGACTGAGTCAGAAAGGTCAAAATGATTTACTCAAATTTAGATGCAAGGCCAAAACTAGAATCCATGCCTTGGTCTCAGTGGGTTTGTCCTTTTTCTCCATAGCATTTTATTACATATAGCGCTGCTTTTGTCATCTGCTGGATACATCTTTTGATTTTTACAACGGGCTAGGGAATCTCAGAAATTTAGAAACAATCCATCATCCATACAAGAAGTTCCGTAGGTTCAAATACTTCTAAAACCTTTCCATTTCCCGCCCCCTTTCTCATGAAATGATGACTAGAGTGCTCTGACTCAATCTGACAACCTGACTTGATGACTTAGATATATCTAGAATGAGAATGTAAAAATGGAGACTACTGTTAAAATTCAGGTAGCGTCTCCTCATGAAGAGAAGTTGGTTATAATAATTTTTTTTTATTTTTTCCAGGAGCATGGAAGAGGGAATGCAGTTAGCATTAATATGATGTCTAAGTGGAGGGCCAGGGGAGGGAGGGAGCAATTGGGGGGATCGTTTTATGAACGTTATAGATGTCTAACCAATGTACTGTATACTTGAAACTAATTTAAATAAATAAATTTTAAAAAAAGTAATTTATACCCCTGATTTAAAACAAAAGAAAGAAAAAAGAAAAGAAAAAGTAATGTATTTCCCTTGTATATCCTGCTTGCTCCTTCTAAGGAATGTCTTCTTGATTTTTTTTCCCAGTGTATAGAACTTGTACAGTAAATATTGATTCATCATGTAGATAATTTGAACAGAACAGCTATCTTTTTGTACCTAGCTTTTGGTTATTGATTACAAATTATTAGGTATCCTCGTTCCAGTGACTCTAGGTTATTTTTATTGATTCAAAGAATTACAGCTCTAGCTACTGTCATTACAGTTTTTTTTTTCCAGATAATAGACCATAACTAATTTCTAATCACCTGTATTCTTAGGTAAGCATTTCACTTTGTGTGCTTGTATGTTGACCCAGAGATTCTGAAGCTAGTTTCTTCTGTTAATATAAAATAATCCCGTTAGACCTTCCGGTCTTTCTACATAGGGATTAAAGAGATATGTTCAAGTTAAGTTTTAGTGGAAACCAGGAGTTCATTTTGCATATATACTTACTATGTTTAAGGCAAACGTGAAGACTGAGGAAACACATAGAAATTTCGAATTAATTATAAACTTAATTAGCTTTGTAAATTTCACGTTTATTTGAGACACCCAGTGATGTTCTATGCTTTGTCAAGAATCGCACATGGAAGAACCATGACTCGAACTTCTAATACTTATTCCAAGACTCTTGCCACTATGAGTTTTTAAAAATTAAGATATAACATATATAGTAAATGCGCGTATATTCAATGTACAATTTGATGAATGTTTACATCTGTATACATTTTTGTAATCACCATCCATATCAAAATATAGAAAATTACCAGCACTCTTTTATGTTCCTTCATAGTCAATATTTTCCTCAACCCAGAAGTAAGCATAATCTAACCTCTATCACTGCTGTGATAGAGGTTAGATATAAAGTTCACAAACAATCAGTCTTGCTTGTTTTTTTTCACATAAATGCAATTATTTCTATTTATTATTTTGTGTCTGGCTGTTTTCATTTAACATGAACTTCACCTATAATATTGTAAATAGTAGTAGCTCATTCTTTTTCACTACTGTATTTTTTAAAACAATATAATTTATTCATTGATGGACATTTGATGTTTCCAGTTTGGAGATATTATGGGTAAAGTTGTTAAGAATAATTTTGTACATTGCTTTTGGTGTACATAAGTATTAATTTCATAAGTATCATAAGATGTTATGTATATCTGTATCTATTTATATATTTAACAGGTATTTTTTGTTTTCCAGATTGTCTGTATCATTCACGTATGGCTGTATCATTCATGTATGGCTGTACCATTCATGTATGGTGATACTTTACATGAATGTGTTCTAGTTGCTTCGTAATCTTTGTCAACACTTGGTATTGTCAGTCTTTTTAATTTTACTGGGGTATGAGTATTTTTTTTAACTTAAAAACAAAATAAAACAATAACATCTGAACTCCTTTTTGAAACAAAGTTTTATCCAGAATTCCAGTATAAAATTGATAAGAGCAGAGCTATTTTGACTGAGGCAGGTCTAATCTAGACTGTGTTTCCTCTTTTAAGACTGAGTCCTTGTTCTCAAGAAGAGCTAATTGGGGGAAAAGGCAGAAACATATAAAATTATTCCATAAGTAAGTACCAAGTTATAAATATTCCATGTTAGTTCAGAGTCATGACCATGAGGAATTCATAGCCCAGAGTTGATCATCTTGTGTGCTTTTGCTTTCCTATAAACATTTTCATTCTAGGAAAATTTTTTAAAGTAAGTAATTTAATACTATTTTAGTATTATTTAGTACTAAAATACTGATAATATTTAGGCAGCCTTGAAGGTTTGAAAATGTTACCAGGTGGTTCAGGAATATATGCAGTTGTTTCAGATTGCGATAAGGAAGGCAAGGAAGGCCTTCACAGTTCCTGCCTTGTTAACTATGAGAGTTAAGCTTTCCTTTGCTTTGCTTAGGAATTTCCAGTTGTTTTCAGTCAGGTTGGCATCTCTTGCCTTTGTGGTCAGTTCTAGTTACAGAAAAATAATAGGTGTAGAGTAAAGACCTGTGAGCATACAGGTGATTCTTCTGTGAAAGAATTTCATAGAAGTAAACATACTTTCATTCTGGTGTGGTCTAGGGAGTTTTCCTTTAGAGATTAGTGTATATAAACCAAGCTTTTTAAAACTGAAAATAAAAACAAAATATTTAATGAGTGGGAAAAGGGATGAAAACAGTTTGCTTTGGCTGACTGATAATTTAGCTTTAGTTCTACAGGTAGGTACAACTATAGAATTTTATTTTAATTAATTAATTAATTAATTAATTAATTAATTGTTTTAGGCAAGGCAACCCTTGGTTGACCTCACAGATTGCAAGGACCTTGTCAGCTCACAATCCCTTATTTATTTTATTTTATTTTATTTTATTTTATTTATTTTACTTTTTATGCCTACAGTACCTGGTCTTCCTAGGTCGTCTCCCATCCAAATACTAACCAGGCCCAACCCTGCTTAGGTTCCGAGATCAGACGGAATCGGGCTCGTTCAGGGTAGCATGGCCGTAGACTTAGAATTTTAGATATACTATTTATCCTTGATGTTTTTAGGTAGTCGTTTCAAGTCTAATAGTAGTGCTAGTTTTCCCAATGACTGGCCTTATAATTTTGATGTTTTGAAGACCATGTTCTGTTTTTATAAATTATTCAGCCATTCTGTTCAACTTCATATTAAACCAAGCCATAGTCTTGACTAATGGCTCCAAAAAAATAATATAGAACTCACTGATCTAATTCTTCCAAACTAATAGAGAGTAGGAAAAAATTGAGGCATTTAAAAATCTGTTTTTGCTTTTATCTTTCAAGAAATGTTTGAATAGAAATGGGGGGAGTACATTTTAAGGAAAATACTTATGTAAATAGATGTGTTCCAACAGAATCCTCCAAGTGACTGAATATGGAAGAGGATCTTCTTGATCAGTGAATCATAAGTACTGCTAAGGCCTGCTCCTCAAATATTTTGAGTAGGAGATAGAAGTAAAGTTTTAAGTTATTTACATTGATCTTTTCTCACGAACTTTGGAATTTTTGTGGAATTTTGGTCATCTCTATCTGGGAATATTCAGGAAGTTACTAGAGTGTACAGAGTTGTTTCTGATGTTAAACTCATTAAGACACTATAAAATTACCTGAAACAAATAAAAATCATCAATAACAATAACAAAAAATCCCATCAAAGTATACTCAAGGATGAGTGAAATAAAAAAGTAACCTAGGATCAGTCAACAAGTTTACTAGGTCAACAGAGCAAAGCCAGAGGAACAGTGTAATATTAACACTTAAACAGAACAAGTACAAGAATTACAATAAAATTCGGAGAAGTTATCTAGACTTAGAGCAGAAAAAGGATATACAACTATTAAGCAGAAATAGGTTAGAATGAAAAATATAATAGTACTAAGTGCAAGAGAATAAGAACATAACTGACTCTAAAGCTTCTAGTAAACAGAAAAAAACTAAAAATCAACTCTGTAGTAAAGAAAGATTAAATAGGTGAAAATAATGCAAAAAAATTTTTAGAAATTGAGATACTTTTGAGGAGGTACAAAGAATAGTTAATTTATTAAATTTAGAATATTAATTTTTTTTAGTTTTCAAAATGAAGTTTATTTTGGAAATTACATTTTTTATAATATCTTACAGGCTAAACAGAAAGAACAAAATATCCACTTGAAAATTTTCTGATATTTAAGAATAACAAGAATATTATGAGCAAGTTTAGACAAAGACAGGCTATGTTTGTGCAAATTATGATCACTTCTACAGTATGTAAAGTTAATAGTATGCAAAGTAGGATTACCTGTGCTCTATTAGCTCGGATTAAAATATCCCAGAAGAATTTTATAAATATTACTTTTTTTTCCATAAAATTATCAAAGAACAAGCCTGCTTACTTTAGATTACTTATCCTTTGTGAAGGCAATAAACCAATCTTTATAAATCTAGATGTTAATCAAATTCTACCTAAGAAGAATGCTTTTGGAGTTGTGGAAATCACTGTGCTACTTTTGTAGGTCAAATCGAAGAGATTAGTTGACATCTCTTAGCTGGAGAAGGGTAATTGAATAAACAAGTAATAGACAGCAAAACAGGTTGCAAAAGGAAAATAGAGGAAAAATTATATTTCAAAATATGCCAGTGAAGAATGAGAAGCAGAACAAGAATGTAAGTTAATAAAGCACAATTTGTACTGTTCTTGAAGAATATGGCAATTGAGAGAGAAAAAAAATGGCATAGATGACAGAGGCTCTATTCATCTCTCTGGCGACTAAATCCAAGTTGTGATGGAAACAAGGAGCAGCAGCAAGGAAAAATCACCTGGAATCTAGATGAATAAGCCATACAACTACAGAGAAATCTAAGAAAGCACCCTGCATGGTAGGATGGGGCAAGGATCTGGGGCTGCCCAGTTTCGAGCGGCTGAATGAGATGGAGGCTGTGGCAGTGGCAGTGGCAGATGACTCTTAAAGGAGCCACGACCGTGAGTGGATTTCGCGGTGGTGGACTTGCTTGCTCTGAGCACCGGTGCCGATTCAGCTGTGTGCAGGGAGCACCAGGGACTTACAGGGAGACATTGTTGGTGTGAGGGCCAAGGAGAGACTGGTTCTGTACAGAAGTGTTGGCGGTATCCATTGTTCCCTGTTGAGCCCTCCCCCTCACAGTGTGCAGACAGAGTGCCCCTATAGCCGTGACATCATCAAACTGGATAACAGAGGTCGCTACGCCCAGAGAATTCCCTGAAACCCTGTCTACCCCAACTCGGTCTCCATCCAAGCCACATCAGGTGTATCCTCAGCGAGTTAGGTGCTCCTTGCTGAGACTCACACTGGTGGAGGCAGCTGGCCTCAGTTTCTGATGTGGCCTTTTGAGGCAACTATAAGCATAGCATCTGTGGATTGCTTGCTGAATCTTAACAGGTGGCCCTGGAGGGGCAGAGGCTTGGGCTAAATTTGGCCTGCAGCTGAACCCCTCTCAGGACTGTGACACTGGACACCTACTTCACAAATCCACACTAATAAGACCAGGAGACTTAGGAGCTTTGCTTAGTACATAGAAACAGACACAGAAAGGCAGCCAAAATAGGAAGACAAGCAGAAACCATAGAACAGAACAGAACAGAGATCCAGATATAATGGAGTCAAGAATTCTAACAGATGCAGAGTTCAAAACACTAGTTATAAAGATGCTTAATGAACTTTTGGGAAATGTAGAGAATGCCAATATAGAGATAAAAATGGAAATGTGAATTATAAAAGGGAACCAGTCAGAAATGAACACATTATCTGAGATGAGAAGTATATTAAATGGAATAAACAAAGGAATAAACAAAGTGAATAAAGAAGAGGCTCACATACTCTATCTACAGGGCAGGAAAGCCAATCAGGACACTCAGAGTGGGAAGAAAAAAGATGCCAAGACTATGGGACACTATTAAGGCTCCAAATATTTGTCTGATCGGCGTAAGTGAAGAAAATCAAGATATTGAACAGCTATTTGAATAAATAATGATGGAAAGCTTTCCTAACCTGGTGAAGGAAATGTACATAAAACCCCAGGATGCCCAGAGAATTCCAAAAAATCAGGGATCCAAAGAGGCCCACACCAAGACACATCATAATTAAAATGTCAAAAGTTAAATACAAAAAAAATATTAAAAGCAGCAAGAGAAAAACAGATAGTTACCTATAAGGGAACACCCATAAGACTGACAGCTGACTTCTCAAAAGAAATTTTGCAGGACAGAAGGGCTTGAGCAAAAAATATTCAACAGGATGAAGACCCAGGATATACAACCAAGAATAATTTATACAGCAAAGCTATCAGTTAGGGTTGAAGGACAGATAAAGAGCTTCCCAGACAAAAATAAACTAAAGGAATTTATCACCACCAAGCCAGAATTACGGGAAATGTTGGAAGGACTTCTTTAAGAAGAAAAAACATTTATCAATAACTGGAAATAAAGAATGGCAACAACTACATTTCTGTCAATAAATACCTTAAATGGAAAAGAATTAAGTGCTCTAACCAAAAGATAGAGTGACTGAAAGGATAAGAAAACAAGACCCCTACGTATGAAAAGGAAGGAAATGGAAAAAGATACTGCTTTGAACCTAGAAGGTATTAAGTTGGACAGAGAAAGATAAACACTATATGATTTCACTTATATGCGGAATTTAAGGAATAAAAAGAATGAACTAATCAAAAACAGACTCAAATATAGAGGATAATTTGGTGATGGACAGAGGGGAAGGGAGTTTGTGGGGCTGGGAGAATGTGGTGAAGGCTTAAAGAAGTACTAATTAGTAGCTGATGGATGGTACCGGGGATGGGGAGCATGGCATAGGGAATGCAATTAGCGTTAATATAGGCTAGGTGGAGGGTCAGGGGAGGGAGGGAGCAATTGCAGGGATCATTTACTATATAGATATCTAATCAATGTGCTATATACTTGAAACTAATTAAAATTTTTTAAAAAGTTAAGAATATGGCAATTGATGGCAAAAAGTAGAAGTTGGATATTAGATCATTTATTAATTTAGATTAGATGTCTTTGCAAAAAATAAAGATCCAAAATAACAATGGTTTTAGACAAAATAGTGGCTGTTATATGTAAGAAGGTAGACCAAGGCAGGCTTGGAAGCTCTGCGGTCATCTAGCATTTAGGCTCCTTCAGCTTTTGGCTTCATCACCTCAATGGTCCAAGTTGGAGTTCCAGTCATATCGTCTGTGTCCTAAGTGGCAGGGTGAGGATAGGGTGAGCACATAAGGAGCATTTTGACTTTCTTAGGACATTTCCAAGTAGGCCTTCTTGCATTCCACTGGCCGTAACTTAGTTTTATGGCTGTATATAAAAAGGTGAGGAACATAGTCTTTATCCCAAGTGACCACGTGCCCAGCTGAGAAATGGTGTTCTTTTAACTAAGAAGACTAGGTTGGATATTAGGATAAGCAGATAGCAGTCTGTGCTACTTTACTAAGTACCTACTGTGTGCCAGGAACAGTGTTAAGGTCTTTGCCTGAAAGGTACACATGATTTAATGGAAGATGCAGATTTGTGTATAGTTATGTACTGCATAATGACGTTTTGGTCAGTGATAGACCGTTTATATATATGACCATGGTCTCATAAAGTTATAATTGACCTGAAAAATTCCTATTGCCTCATGATGTTGTAGCTGTCATAATGTCATTACAGTGTGTTTGTGTTTTAAGATAAGCATTATTACGAAAGAGATGAAAGTTGAAAAAATTAAAAAGTTTGTAAAATAAAAATGTTACAGTAAACTAAGTTTATTATTAAAGAAAGAAAAATATTTTTTTATAAATTTAGTATAACCTAAGTGTACAATGTTTATAAAGTCTACTGGAGTGTAATGCTCTAGGCTTTCACATTTACTCATCACTCAGATTCACCTAGAGCAACTTCTAGTCCTGCAAGCTCTATTCATGGTAAGTGCCCTGTACAGTTGTACTATTTTTAATCTTTTATGCCATAGTTTACTGTACCTTTTTTATGATTAGACACATTTAGATGCACAAATACTTACCATTATAATTGCCTACAGTATTCAGCGCAGTAACATGCAATATGGTACAGGTTTGTAGTCTAGGAGCAATAGGCTATGCCACATAGTTTAGGAGTGTAGTAGTCTCTAGCATCTAGGTTTGTGAAAGTGTACTCTATGATGTTCTCACAATGACAAAATCGTCTAACTTATCCCTATCGTTAAGTGATGCATGACTGTATAATACAATGCTAAGTACTATTGGAAACCAAGAAGAGGTACCGAATCTAGTTTGGGGTCTTCAGGAAAACCTTCCTGGATGATGTGGTACCAAAATAAGAAATAAAGCAATGTTTGTCAACTTTGGCACTGTTTCCATTTGGGGCCAGATAATTCTTTGTTGTGGGGCCGTCTTGGACATTGTGGGATGTTTAGCACATCCCTGACCTAACTCATAGATGCTAGCAACAACCCCCACTCCAAGCTGTGACAACCAAAAATGTTTCTTGACATTGCCAAATGCCCCCTGGTGGGGAAAATCTCCTCCCCACTCTGTTGAGAACCATTACTCTAAAGGATGAATACTACAACAGATAAAGGGAAGAGCATTCAGTTTTGACTTACAGGATATTGTACTCCTTGGGTGACCCATATTGGAGTGCTGTAGTTCTTCCTTGACTTCCAGAATGTTGTTCTCTTCTTCAGCCAAATGAGTCATCAAGAGATACTACCCTCCTGGGAGCAGCCTGTCCTACAAGTGTCCAAACAGAAGAGTCCCCCTCCTGGAGGACTTCTTATGGCATGACTCCTGGCCCAACCTAAAGGCACAAAAGGACCTAGGGAACAACTGGGCCCTGTTTTGCCTGACCTGTGGACCCTACCTTCCCACTATGTAATGGAGTCACCCAAGCTCAGTCCCACGTGGGCCCAGAATGTGGCATTTGTTTCTCATAGCTTCATATATTTTTTAAAACATAAAGTGAAATGAAACAAAACTAGGCGGTAATCATTTGGAAGTTACAATGTGGACAGATTTACAAAGATGAGAAACGTGGTATTTATGAGGAATTGTAGGCAGTTTGGGGTTGCTAGAGAGTGGCAAATAAGATGAGAAGGTTGATAGGGCCAGGCTTTGGAAGGCCTTATATTTTATGCTAAAGACTTTGAATTTTATCATGTAGACCAGTTGCTTCAAACTCCTCTTATTAGTGGGATGCTCCTTTCAAATGAAATCTCATAAGGAACCTTGATATCTGAAGTATGTAGAAGTGGGGTGGCTCTGGTTGAGGAAACATTTAATTTTGCTTGGATTTAACAAAACTGAAATCAAACTCATGGAATTGTAAAACTGCTATTTTATTTTCAAAGGAGAAAAATTGATTATAACATCCTCTAGATATACTAGTCAAGATGGTATAGAAGGTAGAGGCTATGCACGTGTCCTCTAGTGACCACACCAGAAATATAACAAAACTACAGAGCAACCAGCACATGGAGTTGCTTGAGGTCTAGCTGATTAAAAGCCCTGCAATTAGGGACAAATATAACAGGTCACCTCAAACCAATAGAAGAGGCGGAGAGGCAAAATGGCCTGGTCCCACAACTGCATGTGACCATCAAGAATCAGGAGGGCTGTCTTGGCTGCAGAGCCCCCTCCCGCTCCTGAGGAGCTAGGATTCCTGACTGCACACTGGGCTCCCCAGACCACGGTTCCAGCGGCGGAAAGAGAAGTCCCCACAACCTCGGGCTGTGAAAACCAGCGGAGGCTGTGGCTGAATGAGACAGAGGGCTGTGGGAGTCGCACACACTCCTCTTAAAGGGCCGGCGCCCAGACAGACTCGCTTGCTCTGGGCTCCAGTGCTGGGGCAGCTGCCTGAGGGGTGCAAGGGACATACGGGGCACGGGGGTGGGGGCGTGTGCTGAGTTGTTGAGTTGTCAGGCTTCAGGGCAAGGACTGGAGGGGTAGCTTTCTCCCAGACATAAGTATAGGCAGAAGCCATTATTCCTTTGTTGAGCCCTCTGCCCTCCAGTCTGCATATGCAGGCACCACCATATCTGAGTTGCCATCAACCTATATAACACAGGTCATTCTACCCAGGGGATTCACTTGTGGATCCACTCAAGCTACTTCCAGTGGTTTATTCCATACAAATGGACTGTCGTGGATCCTGCTGTAAACTTTCATAAAATCTCTCAAAGGCTCACAAAACTTAAAGAAGCAGCACCTGGCCTCATTGTGCCCTGTACCTCTTGCTGAGCAGTCCCAAGCCCCACATTACTGGAACTGGCCTTGATTTCCGACTTGACCCCTTGAGACACCTATAAGCCCAGCATGGGTGGCAGCCATATGTGGATTGCTTGGTGACACCAGGTGGCCCTGAAGGTGCACAAGCTGTGGCTGAACTTGGCCTGTGCTGGACCCCTCCCAGAACTGTGCCACAGGGCCCCACAGCACACCTACTATACAAAGCCACTCTACTAAGACAGCGAGATGTAGGAGCCCTAACTAATACATAGAAATAGACACAGGGAAGCAGCCAAAATGAGACAAAGATGCATGTCTCACATGAAAGAACATAACAAAGCTCCAGAAAAAGAATTCAACAAAATGGACAGAAGCATGATTGCCTAGTTCAAAACACTGGTTATAAGGATGCTCAAGGAACTTAGGGAAAAAGTAGATGAACTCAGAACTTTAACAAAGAGATAAAAAACATAAAAAAATGGAGATGGAAAACAAATAGAGAACCAGTTATAAATTAAGAATACAGTATCTGAGATGAAGGGTAAATTAGAAGGAATCAACAGAGTGGATAAAACAGAATTGAATCATCAACATAGGGGATGGAGTAGCGGAGAACACCCAATCAGAACAGCAACAAGAAAAAAGAATCTAAAAAAATGAAGATAGTTTAAGGGACAACATGAAGCATAACAACATTCACATCATAGGAGTACCAGAAGGAGAAGTTGAGAGAGCAGGAACTGAAAACTTATTTGAAGAAATAATGACTGAAAACATTCCCCAAACTGGAGAAGGAAATAGACATACAAGTCCAGGAAGCGTGGAGAGTCCCAAACAAGATGAACCCAAAGAGGCCCACACCAAGACATGTCATAATTAAAATGCCAAAGGTTAAATTCAAAGAGAGAATCTTAAAAGCAGCAAGAGAAAAGCAATTACCTCAAGGGAGTTCCCATAAGACAGAAACTTTGCAGGCCAGAAGGGACTGGCATGAATATTCAAAGTGATGAAAATCAAGGACCTATAACCAAGATTACTCTACCCAGCAAAACTATCATTTAGAATTGAAGGACAAAGAACTTCCAAGACAAGAAAAAGCTACAGGAGCTAATTACCAAGCCATTGTTACAGGAAAGTTGGAGAGACTTCTTTAAGAAGAAGAAAAAATATGTATAAAAAATATGAATAAAGAATAGAAATAACTGCATATCTATCAGTAAGTACTTCCAATGGAAAAGAATTAAGTTCACCAGTCAAAATGATGCCTGAATGGATAAGAAAACAAGATCCTTACATATGCTGCCTACAAGAGACTCACTTCAGATTAAAAGACACACACAGATGGAAAGTAAAGGGATGAGAAAAGATATTTCATGATGGAAATAGAAGGTATTGTGCTGAGTAGAATAAGTCAGAGAAAGACAAATGCTGTATGATTTCATGTACCTGGGGCATCTAAAGAACAAAATAAACAAAACACAGAAACAAACTCAGATGCAGAGAATGTTTTGAGAGTTACCAGAAGTGAAGGGGTTTAGGGGAAGGGATTAAGAAGTACAAATTGGTAGTTACAATATAGTCATGGAGATATAAAGTACAGCATAAGGAACATAGCCAATAATATTCTAATATCTCTGTACAGAGGGGTATTAGATTTATTGGGGATGATCACTTTGTGAGTTATATAGATGTCTAATCACTATGTTGTATAACAAACTGATAGAATATTGTATGCCAACTATAACTGAAAAATGAAAAATATTTTTAAAAATCCTCTAAAATTTATAGAAATTATTTTAAAATTTAAAGAGTTGAGATTAAAATAATTTTTTAAAACATTTAAGTTTATAGGCATAGGTTTGACCTTTTGGGGTATACAGTGTTACCTAAAAAGCCAAAAGTGAAAGGCAACAAGTATTTATTTGAGATCAAAGGATTGCAATCCAGGAGAACAGATTGAGGCAGAAACCCAAATTGTGTCCTGATTTCAGTGTTAAAGCAAAGAGTTTTATGAGAAAAAGGAAGGGAAATACATGAATAGTAGAAAGAAATTTCCATTGGTGACAGCAAGCTAAGTTACTCTTTAACTATACAGGACTGGTTACTGATTCTAAAGACTGTCCATAGTCATCAGTAGTTGTAGTCACGATGTCTGCTTTCCTCTTAATTTCACAAACAGTTATTTGGAAGACAGTATTACTTTTGCCCAGTCCACAGGTTATTTTGCCCAGTTTAGACATTTCAGGATTTAAGGAGTAAGAGGTACAAGGCAGTGCCTCTGCAATGACCGGTCTGGCTCCTTTTTAAAATATCTCCACATTTTTTCCTCAGAAACTTAGAAGATCCTTCTGACAAAAAAAAAGAAAAAAGTTTTTAAAAAGGTTTAAAGTGCGAAACTATTTAGAAATGTTTTTCTAAGATAAAGCATAGAGCAAATTTGATCTGTAAGTAAAATAACCTATAAAATTGATTAATTGCTGTCAAAGAAAAACCAAGCACATCATAGCTAGTGCCTCTCTAGATATTATGGTCCTCTTCCTCTTCTGAATTTGGAGTATCATGGTTCTTTCCTTCTTCTAAATTACATGACTAATGAAGGATGATTTCATTATTTTTGAAAACACTATTATATTTCATGATTGCTCAAAATCATCTCTCAA
Organism: Pteropus alecto; assembly: GCF_000325575.1. NCBI lineage: Eukaryota > Metazoa > Chordata > Mammalia > Chiroptera > Pteropodidae > Pteropus > Pteropus alecto. The sequence continues at coordinate 867,391 of NW_006441386.1, forward strand.
ATATCAGCCATACATCAGAATCACCTGAAGGACATTTTAAAAGACCCAGCCTTTTTGATTCAGATCTGGGTAAGGTAGGCCCAAGAATTTGCATTTGTAACAGATTCCTGTGTGATGCTGATGTTCCTGGTCTAGAATTTCACTTTGAGAACCACCACTCAAAATCATGCCTTGTCTTAAGTTTGTTTCATATGCAGACTGTGACTTTTTTGCCCCTTACTCTCTGAACTCTAACCACACTGAAGTAATTGTATGTACTAAAATATTCCACACTGTTCATTGTATCAGCTCTTTTACATATATTGCTCTCTTTGCCTGCAGTACCTTTCTCTCACTTCTTCATCTGTCCAACTCAAGTTGTATTTCAGTATCCAGCTCAGGTCTTCCTTCCCTAAGGAAAATTTCCCTGAGACCTCCTGTGGTCTGGGATGCACTTCATATGCTTTCAGGAAATGACTTGACAAATGGAGAAGCATTCAGACTTTGAATCCTGTTAGACCTGTGTTCAAAACCTTTCATTGACACTAACTGGCTTTGTAACATTGGATAAACTGCTGTCCCTCTCTGTCTCCATGTTTTTATCTATAAAATGGAGAAGATGGTGATGATGATGATGTCATCCAACATTTATTGAACATTTGTGTGCCAGGCACTGTGTTAAGCTCTTTACATGCATAATTTTATTTAGTTTTCATATTTACCCTTTTACACTTATACATAAGTACTTTAAAAACCTCTATTTAGCTATAATCAACAGGACAGGTAATAACAAATGTTGGAGAGGATGCGGAGAAAAAGGAACCCTCATACTCTGCTGGTGAGACTGCAAATTGGTACAGCCACTATGGAAAACAGTATGGAGATTCCTCAAAAAACTAAGAATTGATCTACCATATGATCCAGCAATCCCTCTACTGTGTATTTACCCCAAAGACTTGAAAACCCATATCCAAAAAGGTATTCGTACACCGATGATCATAGTAGCATTATTCACAGTGGCCAGGTCGTGGAAGCAACCAAAGTGTCCTATGATAGATGATTGGCTAAAGAAGCTGTGGTACATATGTACAATGGAATATTAGCCATAAGAAGAGATGAAATACTGCTGTTTGCAACAACATGGATGGACCTCGAGATAATCATGCTAAGTGAAATAAGCCAGACAGAAAAAGTTGTAAATCACGTGATGTCACTTATATGTGGGGTATAAACCTAAAAGCAACAAATAAACAGGACAAACAGAGACTCATAGACATGGACTATAGACCAGTAATTACCAAAGGGTAGGGAGTGGGAGAGGACGGGGTAAGAGGACGGTTAATGCGGGTCAAATATAGGGGAGTAGAGGGAGGGTGAAGTGGATAAAGGGGATCAAATATATGGTTGAAGGAAACTGGACTTTGGATGGTAAACACACAATAGAATATACAGATGTCAAATTATAATATACACCTGAAAATTATATAATTGTATTAACCAATGTTACCCCAATAAACTTAATTAAAATTTTTTTTTAAAAAAAACCCTCTATTTTATAGATGAAGGACTGTACCTCTCAGATCAAGGAGCTTGTCCTCAGTCCCACAGTTGGAATGTGGTAGAGCTAGGATATTGGCTCACATATTTCTCTCTGTTCTTAACCCCTATGTTATATTTACTTTTCAGGGCTTATAAATATTAAATAATATAATGAATGTGAAAGTGCCTAAACACAGCCTTTAGAGTTGAATATAAGACATAGGTTCAAATTTTACCTCTATCCTTTATTTTATATGATTTTGGGTGAGTTACTCGATTTTGTCTATTCTTATTTACCTCATTCTCCCTCTTAGTTTTCTTATCCTGGAAATCAGGATGGTATTTATATCCATTAAGAATGATAATAGTACCTACTTCATGGAGTTATTGTGAAGATTAAATTAGATTGACTAAAGATTTAGCCCAGTGCCTGGCATTAGTAAGTGGTCAAAAATGTTGTCTATTATCTTTATTATTATTAGGATGATAATAATAGCATTCATTGGGAATGGTGATGAGTATTTATGGAATTGTTGTGAGGGTTAAATTAAAATTATTATAAAGCCCTTAGCGTAGCATCTATCAAAATGATACTTGTTATTAGTATATTAATAAATGTTTACGTTCTGTCAAAAAAAATGCGTGTGAAACAACTACCATAGTAAGTGCTTCATAGGCTTTTGTTAATGTTATCATACTTTCCTATAAGCTTGTTTAGGGTAGAGGTAGTCTTAACCCATGAAATGTTTGTGAACTAATGAAGCAAAATGGGCACCCGATTTTAATAACTTTAGTAGAGAAACTGACATGGCAGTTTGGGAATTTTAGAATTACAGTAGCACTATATGTGATACTACTCTATGGTCATCCTTGATCTTTTATTGTCATATTTTTCCTGTTTTTATTTGTTTAGTTCTCCTGTTTATGAACTTTACATAAATGGGATCATAGTCTGAGTTTTCTTCCATCAGTTGTATTTTTTTTTCTTTTGCTTAACATTATTTTGAGATTTATCTGTTTCGAGGTGTATAGCTATCATCAATTTGTTTTTATTGCCACAATACTGTTCTGTGGTATAATATAGCTTATTTATGCATTTATACTGTTGATGAACATTTGGGTAGTTTTTGGTTTGGGACTATGTACATTTTTTAAGTTGTCCCCTTCAAGAATTTCTCTAAGATACACACTTAGGAATAGAATGCTGGATCATGGGCGATAAGTGTATTCAAGCTTCACTAGATAATGCCAAATTGGTTTCCAAAGAGTTTACAGTAGTTTACACTGCCACTATCAGTATAAAACTTTCCCAGGATCCATATCCTCACCAGCGTGGCTTTTTTATTTTCGCTGTTATTATTTTATGTTTATTTTCCAGTACATATATGTATGTATTTTTAAATGTATATGTACATCCACATCAAATCTTTAGATAGTGAAATTGGAATTACTTAGTGTATAGAACTACAGTGCATTTTACAAACTTCTTATTTAATAATCCAGCCTGGCTTTTTAATTTTTCCAATCGGGTAAGAGTAAATGGTAACTTGTGATTTTAATTTGCAGTTCTCTGATTAATGAGTTTAAGCACCTTGTATTTTCATTGGCCATTTGTGGTTCTCATATGTGAAATGTCTGTTTATGACTTTTGCCCATTTTTTCTGATTGGTATGGTTTTCTTTTTCTTTTTGATAGCCTTTATCTGATATATATGTTAGAAATTGCTCATTAGCTTGTCTTTTAACTTTCTTTATAGTCTCTTTTGATAAATGTAAAATTTAAACTTGTTGCATTTAACAATCTTTATGGTTTGAACTTTTTGTGTTTTGTAAAGAATTTCTTCCTTATAAAAATAGTCTCCTATATTTTTTTTCCAAAACTTAAACATTTTTCCTTTCACATTAATCAATCTGGGATTTATCAATCAGTGTGAAAAAAATTTTTTAATGTGAAGTACAGATCCATTTCCAGTTTTTTGTTTTTGTTTTTTCCCATATAGATGACCAGTTTCCCAGAACCCTTTATGGAATAGTTGCTTTTTCCCTAGTAATGTGCAGTACCAGCAAGGTTAAATATGGTTTCCATATGTGCATTATTTTGCTAATAAGATCTTTCTCTTTAGTTCCACTCTATTTTAATTACTATAGTTTTACAAAATGTCTTAATATCTAATAGGGCATGCCCTCTGCTTAGTTCTTCTGTAGGAATGTCTTGGCTATTTTTAGCCCTTTATTCCTCCATATAAGTCATACTTAAATTTATATTGATTCTATAGATCATTTCGAGAAGGATAGCCATTATTATGATATTAAGCCTTCCTATCTATAACGCAATATGCTTCTCCATTTATTTAGATATTCAGTGTATTTTTATATTTTATAATGTTCTTCATAAAAGACTTGTATTTCTTTTGAATAATTTATTATTAAGTACTTTTTTGTTGTTAAAGTAAATAATGTATGTTGTTTTTAAATTTTGTTATTTGCTGTCATTTAGAAATGCAAATAACTTGTATATTTGTATCCTGCAGTTTTCCTAATGTATTGTGGTTTTGCCTGGGTTAGGACTTCTAATAACAAGCAACCTTGTTTTAAAGCAGTGGTTCTCAGTGAGGATGGGTTTGCTCCCTGGGGGACATTTGGCAATGTCTGGAAATATTTTTGGTTGTCAAAACAGGGAGATGGTGGCACTACTGGCATCTAATGGGTAGAGAACAGGGATGCTGCTAAACATTCTACAATGCACTGGACAACCCCCACAACAAAGAAGCTATCCAGCCTAAACTGTTAGTAGTGCCAAGGTTGAGAAGCCATTAAATGTTTTTTTTTTTTTTATTGGAGAAATTTCAAATACAAAAAATATAATGGTATACAGAACCGCCATGTATGACCACATACAATTACCAATGTAGGCCAACATTTTTTCATTTAGCTCTCTCTCTCCTCCCACTTCTGAATTATTTTAAAACAAATCCAAAATATATCATTTATTTTTATAAAATATAAATAATTTATTTTATTAAAGTAGACAACAGTCAAATCAGGCATTTACCTAAAAAAAGAAAAAACATTTTGATTGTAATCTGCCTAAAGCTTCTTTTCCCTAATAAAGTACTTTTTAAAAATGTTATTAGTTCCTGTGAAGACATATTCAATGAATAAAATGGTTAAGATTTTGGTTTCCTAGTCAGATAGATCTGGTTTGAATCCCAGCTCTGCTATTTATAAGTAATATGAGTCTAGACAAGTCATTTCGTTGCTTTGAGTCTTGGTTTATTTTTTATTAAAAGGTTGTGTTTAAGAAAGAAAATCTGGAGCCATTCTTATAAAGGGTACAGATGAACAGCCAGATGAAGAAGTACCTAGGGTGGGATCCAGAAGGGCCCCAAGGGCAGGAGCTTATGGCCTTGTGAAACTGGGCTGCTCCACCTTTCTGGTATGTGGATATGTTCACCAACCCAGAAGCTCCTCAAAATGTAGTGACCTAAAACAGCAAACATTTATCATATCATAGTTTCTGTGGGTTAGGATGGGCATGGCTTAGCTGAGTCTTCTGGCTCAGACTCTCACAAGGCTGCAATCAAGGTTTAACTGGTAAGGGACAGTTTCCCAGCTCATGTGGTTTTTGTTAGGATTCAGTCCCTCATGGGTGTTGGGTGAAGGACCTCACTTTCTTGCCACAAAGCTTTCTATATATGGCTATTCACAATATGGCAGCTGACTTCATCAGAGCAAGCAAACTCTTTTCTGGGAAGAGCCACATAAAGTTAGCAAGATGGAAGTCACATCTTTTGTAACTTAATCTTGGAAGTGATATCCTATCACTTTTGTCATATTCATTAGAAGCAAGTTCCTAGGTCTAGCCACAATCAAGGAGTGGGGGTTACACAAAGGAACACCAGGAGTTGGGAATCATCGGATGCCATTTTAGAAGCAGTCTGTCTTCTGGCTGCCAATGACTCATTTTCCTTGTATATACAAAATACATTTCTCCCATGCCCAGGTCCCCTCTCATCCCATTGCAAGATTAAAGTCTAGCATCTCACCATCTAAATCAGGTCTAGTTGTGGAGGAGGCTTCTGGGTGTAGTTCCATTTATATATAGGTCCTTGAATATAATTGCTCTCAATCTGAATATCTGTGACACTTAAAGGTACAAGTTGTGTTTCTACAGCCCCCCACCCCAGTTTATAATGTGGAACAGGCATAGGGTAATAGATATTCCTGTTTAAAATGGGGGAAAATAGGAAGCGCAAAGGTTTCACTGGTCCATATCAATTCTGAAATAACTCTGGGAAGATGTTAGACATTTGATTAGATTTCAATCAAATAGAATTGATTCTAGAAATTAATCTCCTTGAATCTCAGCTCTATCCTCTGGGCTCTTAGGTTCTTCTTCCTTTTTCATGAAAGATAGCACCTATTTCATAGATATTTGGTTTTATCAGTCTACTGCCAAATGAATTTTTGGAATCCAGTGCGTCTTTTTATTTCGTGCTATTTCTATCTCTTTCAGTCCAAATTGGCAGTGTTGCTGCTAATAAACTTTTCTCAAAAACTTTGTTGGTCCTCTAAAATTTCATTGGGATTCATCCCATTGGATAATAGTTATACCCACAAATCTCTTTGAGATAAATCCTTTGCTTTGGGGTTCCTGCCGAAATGGCTAAAGAACAATTTACTTAAGCTTCCTAGAGGCCTGTAACTCAGGAGTCCCAGGCCTGGAACTTAGACCTGGGTTTGGATATTCCGGAAGAACCACCAGGAGGACCAGACGGGTGAGAAATCCCTTTTATTACTCACAAAGCAGGGAAGCTTTAGCAGGGGCTGGTTGAAACTGCAGGAATAAAGCTGCTGACCGAAAGCAAGCAGTCTTTTATGTACATAAGTAGAGGGATGGGTAATCTCATTGGGGAAGCAGCTGCCTCCTCAGATGGATGAGATCAAGATGTGCTGCTTAGTTACAGGAGCAGATAACGTCCATGGGAGCAGCAGAAAACATACTTGGCAGCAGGCACTGCTGAAAGCTCTTTGTGTTCTGCCTTGCTTGGCTGCTGGTCAGGCAGCCGTCAGTCTTCTGAGTATGTGGAGGGGCTGTGTTCTGAGTTAACCCTACAAGGCCTTATTGTACAATCGAGAGGACCTGTGAGGCACACCCTTAATTTTTTTAAAGGACTCTTTGTATGACAGAATCATTGGGAGCCATTATAGAAGCAGCGTACCATAGCGATTAAATTTTATCTAATTGAAATAATCATATGATGTTTTTTCTCCCTTAAGCTACTATAGTAAGTTACATTAATAGATTTTTGAATGTCGATTTAACCTTGAATTTCTGGAAAAAAACTCCAGCTGATAATTAGTGTGAGATTTGATATGCTAACTTTTGATTTAAGACTTTTATATCTATTTCAAATAAAAATAAAAGTTGTAACTTTTATTTTTCTTACAATCTATGTCTGATTTTGTTGTATAGTTATGCTAGCCTTACAAATTACTTGGAGAATGTTTCCTCCTATTCTGCACATCATTTGATTGTCTTTTCCTCAATATTGGGTCACATTTTCTTGGTTTTCTATATTTGAGTAATTTAGGGAATTATGTTTTGAGTCTCTGAGTCCTGTTACAATCCTAATGATTTTTTTGTTTTGGTAGGCGGTTAAGCTGATTAGGTTTTAAACCACAAGTTTGTCTCACCCTCTGTGAAGCGTTTCCAGTATAAGTTCAGTTTTCAGACTTTGCTATGCTGCTTTGGGTTTTTCTCATCCACACACCGTTTATGAGTTTGGAGTTTTGGTGGCAGTTTATTTTATAGCTTAATTCTCAAAGCTTTTGCTGTGCTTCCTTCAGTCTCTCCCAGGTGTGAGCTAGAAGTTGTGCTAATGCATGTGCAAAATTGTGGGATATTTTCTCGGGCTTTCTCTTTCTTTGAATTCCATCAACACTCTCTGGCTCCCAGAGGCTACTTTTCTTGTTTTTTTGACCAGAGGATGGGTTACCCTCAGAGTTTTAGGTGCCTGTACTGTCATTATGCATTTCGGCATGACTGGTACCCCATCAACACAAAGAGGTGAGAAAAAACTGTAAAAAATAAATGAGGATGTTTCCTGTAGTCTTTAGACCCTAGTGGTCCCTTGTCCCAGTTCTTTTTTGCCTGAAAGATGGAGGTTTAATTTTTGCTGCTCACATTTGTGTATATTACGTACTTAAGGATTCTTTTATTCCAAGGATTTTCACGTTTCTAAGTTTTATTTGAAAATGTCTTTAAATTTTGGAAGATAATTTTTGTTCTATTCAATTTGGGTTGGTAGTAATTTTCTCTTAGTGTTTTGAAGATAATCCACTGTTCCCTAGTTGCAGTTGTTGCTCTTGAAAAATCTATCAGTCTAATTGTGAGTAGTTTTTTTTTTAAAGCCATTTTCCATTTTAAGATCTCATCATCTTTTGTGTTCTGTTTTTACTACCATATTTTGTGAATAGATATGGATTTCTGTTTTGATTTATCTAGCTTGGTAAATTGCCGCGGTCCAGCCACGACAGGATCCAGGGGACCCCAAAGGTGGGCAAGGCGTTGGCGCGGGAGACAGTCGACTACACAACTCAGAGGCAGTGTGACACTGTTCCGTTTTATTGTGATTTGAGTACAACTTTTATACTTTTTATTTTGGCATTTGATTATACTTTGTAGTTAAGGTAACAGGGAGTTAAATTTCTGTGGTTAGGCAAAGCAGAAAATCTTATAGAGTATATTATTATTAATGTTCATGATTAACTAGTACATTTTTCTCTCAATCATTAGAACAGAACTACCTGAAGGAACAATCTAAACTTTTAATTCTTATATCTATTACGTAAGATACAGTTTGATTTAAGTAAAGGTGATAGATAGATGTATTCATAACAGCAAACATTGGCTTGTGGGCAGACATTGTTCTTCTTTCTGCCTGAAGAAATCTTTTAAATGCTATTTGATTTATGCTATATCTAAAGTTCAAGCTGAACCTTTCTCATAGCTGTTCAAAAGTTTCCTTGGTGCAGTAATGAGGAAAATATTTATAAAAATCAGTTTTACAAAGCTGCTTTCATAAGCTAAGTTTCTGTTCCTTTGTTTTTTAAGCACCAAGGAGATCCTGACCTAGCCAGCCTTTCTATGAAACTTAAACTACTATAAGGCACATGAATTCTATCTTTATTCACTATATGTATACTATCTTTATTATAAGCTCCTGTATAAGGCAAAGGAAGATCAGGTAATCTTTTCCTACTATTAGCCCCGCTAGGTGGATACCAGAGTTTTCTATTTATCCACTAGGCCACAAAACGAGGCCCTTCCATTGTAGGCACAGGCTTATGAGTAAATTTCTTATCCTTTACTAATTTTTCTACTAACTGCGTGGGAACAGGAGTATAAACTGGTTCCAGTAATTCAGCTTGTTATAATTTATTCATAATATCTTTAAGAGGTGCATCAAAAGGAATTTCCCTTAATAATTGTTCAAATAAAGGGTTTACACATTCTGGACACGTCAGGGTGACTAGAGCTGATTCCATACGTGGGGAATTTACTATGTTTTCCTCAGAGCCAATTTTGAGGAAATCCATTTGTATAGCGTTTACACTTACTAGAATTTGTGCTACCCAAATTCCCCCTATTAAGAGGATCGTTTCTAAGAAACCAATTATCCCTAAACACATGCCACGTCCTTGTTCTTGACGATGCATTCCTTGAAGCCTCTGTCCCCAAATCCGGACCTTGTCACGCAGTAGGGTAGAAAGAGGACGCGGCAATAAATGTTCTTTTTGCAAATATGGGACTTTTAAACAATTTCAATTTCTTTAAAAGATAAAAGGCTATTTAAGTTATTTCTTCTTGAGTGAGCGTTGTGTCTTTCAAGGAACTTGTTCATTTCTTCTAAATTGTTGAATCTATAAAATTGTTCATAATATTTCCTTACCAACATTTTCATACCTGTAGAATCTGTAGTATTCTGTAGGACCACCTCTTATTCCTGAAATTGGTAATTTCTCCTTGGATTTTGTTGAACTTTTTGGATCTGTGGGTTTTACAGTTTCTATAAAATGTGGAAAAACTTGTACAAATATGTTTTATCTTTCTTCTCTTTCTCCTCTTCTTTGGAAACTCCAATTACAAATCATGAGACCAAAGTTGTTCCAGAGCTCACCGACACTCTTTTTATTTTTAGTAATAGACTTTGTTTTTGCTAGCAGTTTTATGTTCACAGTAAAGTACAGGGAGTTTTCTAAGCCCACACTAGCACAGCCTCTTCTACTATCAAAACCCCAAACCAGATTGGTACATTTGTTAGAGTTGATGAACCATCACTGATACATCATTATCATTCAAAGTCCATAGTTTACATTAGGGTTCCCTCTTGGTCATGTTCATTCTACAAGTTTTGACAAATGTGTACTGTGCCATTATGTAAATGTTACTCCTTTTGTAGTTGTCCCACATTTCTTGGATATTCTATTCCATTTTTCAGTCTTTTTTTCTTGCTTTTCAATTTTAGAAGTTTCTATTGACATATCCTCAAGCTCAGAGATTCTTTCCTCAGCTGTGTTCAGTATACTAAAGAACCCATCAAAAGTATTCTTCATTTCTAGCATTCTTGATTTCTTCATTTCTAGCATTCTTCATTCTTGATTTCTAGCATTTCTTTCTCATTCTTTCCTAGAATTTTCATCTCTCTGCTTACAGTATCCATCTGTTCTAACATATGTTTTTCCATTAGAACTCTTAACATATTAATCATAATATGTTATGAATTCCTGGTCTGATAATTCCAACATCCCTACCATATCCGAGTCTGGTTCTAATGCTTGCTCTATCTCTTCAAGCTGTTTTTTGCCTTTTAGTATGCCTTGTAATTTTTTTGTTGAAAGCTGTGCGTAATGTATTAGGTAAAAGGAATTCTGGTAAATAGGCCTTTAGTAATAAGATGTGAGAGGAGGGAAAGCATTCTATAGTCTTAGAAGTAGGTCTCAGTCTTTTCATGAGCCCGTGACCCTCAGCTATGAACTTCACAGGTACCTCAGTTTCTTGCCCCCATCTTACGTTGGAGAGGACGGCTGGAGGGGACTCAAGTTGAGTATTTCTCTTCTCCTCAGGTCAGCTAGGCTGTGATAAAACCCCAATATGTTAGGCTCTGGTAAATTAGTTTCTTTTGAGGGTAGGCCTTGCTAACAAGAACAAAGTTGCATATTTCAAAAAGGTTAGTTTTCCCCTATCTGTGATGGAAGAAGGAGAGAATTTTTCTCCACTTATCACAGTAAGAACCTGGTAGTGCTCCAGATGGTAAAAGTCACAGAAGTTTTTAGCTCATAGACTTGTCCACTCTGAGCCTTCAGCAACTTGTCAATTATGGGTCAGGTTTTCCTATCCTAGCACTGCTTTCCCTGGTTTCTGCTGGTGGGTTTCTGCTCAGGTTAAGCTATGATTTCTCGCTATCTGCCTGTCTCTCCAATTTGGGAGATAGTTTGCTTTGTGACCTCGCTTGATGAATCTAAGAAGAGTTGTTGATTTTTCAGTTTTTTCAGGATGGAGTGGTGACTTCTAAGCTCCTTTTATGTTGGACTAGAAATGGACATCCTCTTTTTATTAAAAAATTTCTTTCTTTGTTTCATTCTGGATGGTTTTATTGGCTTTGTCTTTAAGTTCACCTTATCTTTCGAAATATATCTAATCTACCATTAATCCTTTGTGCTGTATTTTTCAACTCAGAATTTTCATCTTTCAAAGTTTGATTGGGTCTTTTATATCTTCCATGTTCTACTAAGTGTGTTTTTTTCACACTACCAAGCATTTCTCAAATTCTTAGAGGACACTGACCAGGTGTCCCACAAATGTAACTCAATTCTGATACTATCTACCTGAAGAATGTCAGCTCCCACAAGGTTAAGGACTCAGTCCCACTGGAACCACATGACTGCCCCTGCTTCAGATGCCAATCACAAGTCTAAGTTGTTACCTTTGCTTCTGACTGACTATAAATTGGAGGTTCCCACAACCCGCTTCTTGGTTCCATTAATTTGTTAAGAGCCACTCATAAAACTCAAGAAACAAGTTTACTTATCCTTTGTTTACTAAAGGATACAAATGAACACTCAGGTGAAGAGATACATAGGGTACGGTCTAGAAGGATCTTGAAAACAGTAGCTTCTGTCCTGTGGAGTTTGGGGTGTGCCATTCTCCAGACATGTGCAGGGATTCACCAACTTGGATGTTCTCTAAACCCTGTCCTTTTGGGTTTTTATGAAGGCTTCATTATGTAGGTGTGATTGATTAAACCATTGGCCATTGGTGATCGAATTCAATCTCCAGCTCCTCTCCCCTTCTAGGAAGAGATTGAAAGTTCTAAACCTCAGATCACATGATTGGTTTCCCTGGCAACCAGCCCCTATCCTTAGGTTACCTAGGGTCTTTCAAAAGTCACCTTATTAGCATAAGGAAAGATACCATTATTCTTCTCAGTACTTAAGAAATTTCAAGTGTTTTAGGAACTCTGTTCCAGACATGGGGGACAAAGACCAAATATATGTTTATTATAAATCACAACATTACACATATCTATACTTGTATGACTGTGTTCCATAAACATATTGAATAAGTGTTTTAATGTGTTTATCTGTTATTACTCTAACATCTGTCAACTTTGGTTGATTATTTTCCTCATTATGTGGTACTCACAAAAAACAGACACATAGACCAATGGAACAGAATAGAGAGTCCAGATAGTTCCATGCATATACAGTCAACCAATCTTTGACATTAAGAATATACAGTGGGGAAAGTACAGTCTCTCAGCAAATGGTGCTGGGAAACCTGGATATCCACATGCAAAAGAATGAAAATGAACTCTAATCTTAAACTATATACAAACTTAACCATGAGACCTGAGACCATAAAATTCATAGAAGAATACATAGGGAAAAACTTCTTGACATTGATCTTGGCAGTGATTTTTATATATGACACCAAAAGCACAGGCAGTAGAAGAAAAAATAAACAGGGTGGACTACATCAAATTAAAAGCTTTTGCATAGCATAGGAAATAAAAAAGGCAGCCTATGAAATGGGAGAAAATATTTGCAAGCCGTATATGTGATAAATGATTAATATCCAAACTGTATAAGGAACTCAAACAATTCTATAGCAAAAAACCCAAGTAACCCAATTAAAAAATGGCAAAGGATTTGAATAGGCATTTTTCCAAAGAAGACATATAAATATCCAACAGGAACGTGAAAAGGCACTCGACATTGCTAATGATCAGGAAGTGCAGATCAAAATACAGTGAGATATCATCTCATACCTGTTGTTAAGATGACTATTAATCAAAAAAGACCAAAGTTGAAAAATGTTGGTGAGAATGTGGAGAAAAGGGAATCTTTGTACACTGCTTGTGGGAATGTATATTGGTAGAGCAATTATCTAAAACAGTTTGGAGGTTCCTCAAAAAATTAAAAATAGAAGTACTGTATGCAGTCCCACTTCTGGGTTTATATTTAAAGGAAATTAAATCAGTATCTCAAAGAGATATCTGCTCTCCCATATTCACTGAAGCTTTATTCACAATAGACAAAATGTAGAAACAACCTAAGTGTTGTTGACAGATGAATGGGTAAAGAAGATGTGTATATGCACAACGGGATATTAGCCTTTAAAAAGAAGGAAATCCTCTCATTTGTGAAAACATGTAGGGACCTGGAGTACATTGTTAAGTGAAGTAAGCCAGACAGAGAAAGACAAATACTACATGATTTCACTTGTATGTGGAATCTTAAAAATCAATTATATGGAAGCAGAAAGTAGAATGGTGTTTACTGGGGGCAGGGAGTTGGGGGAAATGATGTTCCACTGGTCTCATAGGTTATGTACGCTTTTTTCCCCCTATTCTTCAGATTAGATAATGAATAGACATTTCTACTCTTTGAATGGAGAGATGTTGGTCAAAGGGCAGAAAATTTCACTTATGTAGGATGAATAAGTTCTTGAGATCTAATGATCTAATGTACATGGTGACTATAGTTAATAATACTATATTGTATACTTCGAATTTGCTGAGAGTAGATCTTAAGTGTTCTCACTTCACACAAAAAAGGTGGTGTATATGTTTATTAGCTTTATTGTAGTTATCATTTCAGTGTTCTGCATATGTAAACATCATGTTATATACCTTAAAAACACACGTTTAAAAAATAAAAATAAAACAAAGTATGAGAATAATATCTCACCAAATGGAAAATATCAATAAAGAGATAAAACAATAATAACTAGATAGAAATTCTGGAGTTGAAAAGTACAGTAACCGAAATGAAAAATTCACTCATTGGGTTCAAGAGGAGATTTGAACTGAAAGAAGAAAGAAAGGAAATAAACTTGTAGATAGGTTAGTTGCTGAGAAACAGGAAAAAAAAAAAAAGCATACAAAACCTCTGAGACCTGCGGGACATCATCAGGTATACCAAAGTACACATAATGGGAATTCTACTAGTAGAGGAGGTACTGAATAGAGCAGAAAGAGTATTTGAAGAAGTTATGGTTGAAAACACCAATTTTAATGAAAAACATATCTACATACCTCAGAAGTTCAGTGAACTTGAAGTATGACAAAACCATACAGATCCACATCTAGACACATAATCAAACTGTAGAAAAACAAAGAGAATCTTAAAAGCAGCAAGAGCGAAGGACATACGACATACAAGGGACCCTTACTAAGAGTAACAACTGTCTTTTTCACTGGAAACCATGGATTTCCGAAGGCAGCACAGGATGGCATATTCATGCTGCTAAAAGGAAAAAAACTCAACTAAGACTTTTATCTCTGCCAAAACTGTCCTTTGAATAAGAAGGAGAAATGAGGTGATCTTTATAAACAAAATTGAGAGAATTTGTCAGCAGCCTCCAACCTGCCTCCAAAAGATGCTAAAGGGAGTCCTTCAGGCTGAAATGAAAGAACACTAGATTCTAATCTGTATAAGATTTTTTTTTTTTAATGGGTAAAACCAACTATATAAGTTGACTCAACACTAGCCTGCCTGGTCCCTAGAAAAAGGAAGGCTTCCAAAGATCACTTGCTTCAAGAAGGCAAGGATAGAGCCACACTTCTCTCCACTTTTTAGAAGTCCTGCTCCTTTTCTTCATTCAGTTTGTGATTTTTGATTACATTAATGGGGTGAGATCTTTTCACCATTCTAATTCTAAGTAAATTAATAAGTAGGCTTAATATTATTAGTCAACAGGAAATGCAAATTAATACCATAATGAGATACCCCTACATATCCACCAGAATGGTTAATATTAAGTGGCTAGACAATATGTAGTATTGGCAGGGATATAAGCAAGTGGAACTCTTAATGTTGGTGGGAGTATAAACTAATGTAACCACTTGGGAAAACTACTTATAGCTACTTAGCAAAACATATGTATACCTTACGACTCATCAAATACACACCTGAGTATATATGCAACAGAAAGAAGTTATACACTTAAAGAAATTATACCAAAGACTTACAAAAATATTTATAGCAGCACTATTCGTAATAATTGCCCAAAGCTGGAAACGAATCCAAATGCCCATCAACAGGGAATAGATAATGTGGCATATTCATACAATGGAGATACTACTCAGCAATAAAAATGGAACAAACTGCTGATACATACAATATGGTTGTATCTTACAAATACTATTCTTTGCATAAAAAGCCAGACACAAATGAGTGTATAACTAAGTTTCCATTCATATGAAGCTCAAAAATAGGTAAAACTGATCTATGTAGTAGTTAGAATAGCAGTTATCTTTAGACTACTGACTGAGATGCAACACAAAGGAGCCATTTTGGAAGCTAGGGGTTTTCTCTGTCTTGTTCTGGGTGGTGGTTACATGGGTGTATATATAAAATTTTGAGTTAACCACTTTAAAATTGCTGTTCTCGAGGTTCTGTTTGTATTCCATATTATGACAGTTAAGATCCTGAAGAAATATTAAAGATTAAAATTATTTATCTTTGAGAGAAAATCATAAACCTAGGTCTAATGATGAATTTGCTGGTTGGCCTATTTAGTTTTAGGTAATATTTGAATACTTGGTCACATATGTTATTTTTGAAGTTAAAAATGGGATAAGGGCAAGTATCACCAACATATAACTTTTGAGAAATGAAGTGCCAGTGTTTTTACAGCTACTTGGAGGCCATAAAAAAGAAATGAAATCTGTTCTTGCAAAGAATGCAACACTGGCCAAACACCAAGATGTTGCTACACAGAGAAAATAAAACAAGCAGAGACAAAACCACAACAGAGCTGCTTTAACCCAGAATGTTCAAGGAACTAAAGAATAAGGACTGAGATATGACCAGGGCACAGGGGAGAGGAAGATTAATCAGGGAAGGAGAGATATTTTTCTTGACCTTGTGTAACAATCTAAAGCTTGAAAAGCTTATTTTTATCTGAAGAATCAGAAGCAGATTTCTCCAGTTTATTCATTTAGTCAATAAATATTTATTGAGCTCCTGATATGTGCCTAGCACCATTGTAGGCACTTGGGATACAGCAGTGAACAAAACAGACAAAAATTTCTGCTTTTATGGAATACATATTGAGAATAGGAGTGGGGCAGGAATGTATATGCACGTTATATATGTTGCAATGAGTTTACATTAGCTGCTTTTCTTGTTTAGCCATAGTTTAGCCTTCAACTACACATACTTTCTGGAACCTCCAGTTTAATGCTGCTAGTGAAGCCCCAGTACTCTTTCTAATGAGACATTCCTCAGTACTTTAATAATAAAATCTCCTTGCAAATGAATCAGGATTGATCTGTCTTGATAAGTGGTAAGAAGAGAATAAGAAATAGATCCAAATCATCTAGGAATTTAGAACAGTGGTGTGGTATCTTACACAAAAGAATAATAGGATTCTAAAGTCAATGCAGACAAAAGCTGAAATTAATTAAAATAGAGAAAATAGTAGAAAGGATAAATAAAAACCCAAACTGGTGATTTAAGATGATCAATAAAAAGGTAGACCCTATGCAATATATATGAAGGCAAAAGAGCAAATGTGTATCACATAAAGGATGAGAAAGGAGAAATAATCACAGATATAAAAGAAAAGAATTATATGATAATACTACATGAAAGTACGTTTGTACTAATTGAAAGCCTAGAGACGATAACTGATTTTTCAAGTTAGATGGAAAGCTTAAATAGGTTGATTAGCATCAAAGAGATTGAAAAGGCAACCATTTGAAAAAGCATAGGTGATTAACAACTGAATTGTTCCTAACCTTAGAGAACAGATGAGTTCGATGCTGTTTAAACTATTTGAGGTCATAGAAAAAGATGGAAAAATCCCCAGTTCATCTTATGAAACCAAGATTTAATGACAGAACCCAATAGGAATTACAGAAAAGAAAACCTCAGATCAATTTTCTTATGCCTATAGATGCTAAAATCATAAATAAAATATTAGTAAACAGAATTCAGCAGTATATCTATGACTGATGAGCTATTATGACCAAATAGTTTCATTTCAAAAATGAAAATGGTTCATACCAGAAAGATCTATTAGTATAATTCACTATATCAGTAAATTAAAGAGAATCATATAATCATGTCATTTCAGAGCTGAAAAGGCTCTTGGTAAAATGACAAGGCTCTTGTCATTTATAATAAAAAGAAATAGAAAAAACTACTTAAATATGATAAAGACTATTTTTGCACTTAACATGTTTTTACTGCACACCCATTATATACCAGGTAATCTTCTACATACTAGGGTTAGAGCAGTTAACAAAACAGACAAAATGAAACAAACCTTTTTTTTCAATGAACTTACATTAGCATTTGGGAGCCATCCATAAAAAATAAATAAGTTAAATATCTCGTTTGTCAGATGGTAATAAGTACTGTAGAGAGAAATGAAGCAGAGAATAGTTATTTGCCAAGAGCTGGGGTATAGGAATAGTAGAGTAGTCCTCATTGATAAGGTAATATTTCTAGCAGGGACCTATGGAAAGAGCAAGAGCAGATGAACAAAGCACAGTGATTCCTGCCCTCATGGAGCCTACAATCTAGTGGAAAGAGACAAACAAACAAACAAACAAAAAAAAAACCAATACAAAACAAAAGCATATAGCAGGAGGTTATAAATGCCATGGAAAAAAAAATCAGGAAAATAAAGGGGACTAAAACCAAGGGGATTTTGAGGGATAGGTTGTAATATTAAATAGAGTGGTCAGGATATGCCTCATTGAAAAGGTGAGATCTGAGGAAAGTCTTGAAGGAAGTGAGGGTTTTACCCAAGTGGACATTGAGGGAAGAATGTTTCAGGCAGAGTAAAGAGCCTCCTATGTAAAGACGCTGACGAAGAGCAGCATGCCCGGCTCAGGCAAGCAATTGCAAAGAGGTCAGTGGACTGAAACCAAGTAGATGTGGGAGTATGTGGAGGTCAGATTGTTATGTAAGGACTTGCAGTCCACTGTAGGGACTATTTAAAAATAGTTCAATGATTTTTAATAAGTCAAACACCCTTATAATTATCACCCATGTTAAGAAATTAAACTGCCAGTCAATCCAAAAGTCTTTCCATGTACCCTCTTCTCAAATTCTCTTTTCCCCGGAGACTATCCACTATCCTATCACTTTTAGAAATCACTTCCTTACATTTTGTTATAGTTCTATCACCCAATTATGCATCCCTATATACTACAGTCTTACCCATTAAAAGTAATTTGACATGTCTTTTAAGTTTCTTTTAATCTACAGGTTTCCAAACACTCCATTCCTTTCTTTAGTATATACTTTAGTTTTGAAAAGCCTGTGTATTTTAATCTGTAAAGTTATTTGTAATCTGAGTTTTGCAGTCGAACTGCTGACTGTCCTACATATTCCTCTGAATTTTGTACTTCATGCAAATTGGCAGCTGAATTCAGAGGCGTAATAAGACTCAAGATCTGATTTGGCAAGGCTGTACATTATGTCTTTCTTTTTGTGATTTTAGCAGTCATGATCCTCAGTGCCTAGATTCATTAATTTGTTCGATCATACAAAATTTTGATATTCTAATATAATTTCTCTATATTAGTTGGAAAAATTTTATAAAGTGATACATCCCTGCATCTACTATTTGGTTACTCAGAGTTATGGTTAACATAGGAAAATGGAATAAGCATTTGATTCTTATTCGTTATTTGCTAATTTTCAAGATGAATTGGTTCCTTATATCTTCCCAGGAGACCAATTTGATGATTTCAATCTATAGCAATTATTATTTTTGAAGTTCAAATTGTCTCTTTTCTGGCTACTAGAAGATATTTCAGATTAGCTACTGTGTACTTTTGCCATGACTATAGTAGTATTGTATAACTTCCTTCCTATCTGGTATGACAAGATATACGCTCGGCCCAGATCAGGAATCAGTCATTTCTTCAATATGCCTTAGTTTCTCTTAGTGAAATATGGTATATCACTATCTGGTCAGACTATCCCAGTCCTTTTTCAGTGCCCCTAATTATTTTGGTTGTCTCTAGTTTATTTTCTAGTATAGGGGTTGGCAAACTATGCCTTCTCACTTGTTTTTGTATGGTCTGCAAGCTAAGAATGATTTTTACAAATTTTTTAAGGGTCATAAAAGTAAAGGAAGATGTGCAACAGACTGTGGCTTGAAAGCCTAATATATTTGCTCTTTAGTCTTTCACATAAAGTTGGTTGACTTGCATGCTAGTAAATTCTTCAGAAGGTGTCTGTGAAAACAATATTCCCTGATTTCTTAATATTGATAATAGATGCTCTGTGCCCTTTATAGCTGAAAGTTAGTTTTACTGGATATAAATTTCTTGGCTCAATTTTCTTCCATATGTACGTTAAATAGATCACTCCATTTTCTTCTGGCAAAAGTATTCATGTTGAAAAGTCTAATTTCGATTCTTATTTTTTTATTTGCTCTTCAACTTGTCTCTTATTGTTAAGTCACTTGCTCATTTTGCCTAGACACTCAAAGAATTTTTTTCCCTTTAAAGTGCCATAATTTTCCTGGAATATGTCTTGATGTTGATCATTAAAAGCAGATATTCTCAGGCAGACCATGTACTCTGTCAATATATATCTAAAAAAAAAAACCATTTTAAAGAACATTTTCTTTGAATTTTGGTTTTTAGTATTTTCTCTGTTCCCCAACTTTGATTTTTCTCCTTCTTCAAAGACTTCTATTCATATGCTGGGTTTGAGACAATTATTAGACTTCTGAGTGACTGTAAGAAAATAAAAATCACATTTAGTCATATCACTCTCATTGTTAGCATTATGGTATGATTCTATGCATATATATAACATGCATATATAACATATTTTTACAAAACTGAATTTCTGTTGTGTGCACATTTTAAAATCCTCTTTCACAGGATATAACCTGAGCATTTTCTAAGAGTGAAATAGTCTTTGAAAATAGTATTTTTAATGGTATTTCATCTTTTGTTTTACTGTGATAAGTCTAACCATATAGATTATGTACTCTCTTACCCATTTCTTTTTGCATGTCTCTTCCAACCTTGATGCTTTAGTCCAGAGGATTTGGTTTCCTGTAGTAGTTGCTGTGTATCATAATTCACATCTGTGGTTTGGCAGCCTGCCTGGCTGTAGTGTTTAATTAAGACTCATGGAAGATCCATGCTTTTAAAATGAGTGTCCTGGTGGATTACATTCATCCCAGTCATTCAGAACTTTGGTACTGTTTCTATGCTCTGAGGAAGAGATCCTTTTACTATGAATGCTACAGTGGGAAGGGAGCCTGTACACTACATAATGGAGAGAACCTGCAGATTCATAGATACCTTGCCTTGCAGTGCTGTGCCTGGGCTGTGGGTGTTGAAATATACCAGTCTGTCATGCTTTAATGTCCCCGTGAGACTAGAGGGTATACAGTAGTACACTTCAGGCCTAACTGTTGGTTCATTTCTAGAAGGACAGAAGGAGTAAGAGAGATTTAGTGAGCTCCATCCAGGTTGCAGGGTGTTGTCAAGAAAAGAAAATCAGGCTCTCTGGACCAGGCTCATTTCTCTCTAAAAACTACGCTTTTGAACAAAGAATGACAAACTTTTTCTGTAAAAGGCTAGATATTTTGGGCTTTATATAGGCCACATGATTTCTGCTGTAACTATTCAGCTTTGTCATAGAACTAAAGCAACCACAGTGCAGAAAGAAGTGGACATGTCTATGTTCCAGTGAAATTTTATTTACAAATTAGGCAGCAGGCCAGTTTTGACCATAGTTTGCCAGTCTCTGCTTTTGAACAATCTTTTTGAATCTGTGTCTCTATCTGTTAGTGGTCAAAATCCCCAGTCTCTGAGGATCAGTTTTTTTAGATCACAAAGCTTGATCTCAGGTCCAACTTTCAGGTCTGCATTCTCTCCACTACACTGATCTGCCTTTTAGAAAAAGGCCAACTAAATATCTAGAACCCATGGGAAGAGAGGGAAGGTGAGCCGGATAAGCTGATTTGGAACTAGGAAGCAACTCTTGAAGAGTTTAAGAGTGGAAAGTTTGTGTGACTCACTGACAGTGACCTCCTGAAGGATTGGGATCACATTTTCTGTTTTTTTTTTTTCTATTTTATTTTATTTTACTTATCTATCCTTATAGATCAACAAATGTCTTTCTTGAACTGATAAGTGCAAAGTAAACACTATTGTTTCTTTTCCTCCTCTCATGTTCCCCATTCAATCAGCTTCAGTACATCCTTAACTCTCCTCATGTGCCATTCTCTAAATTCACCAGCTTCTAAAACTCACTCATCAACTGTGTGAAAGCTGAGACCCTTTCCCCCTCCTCCAGACCCTACATGCCCTTTAGATACAGTCTTATATTGAGATTGACACATTGTTTCTGTAAATGGCTAAATAGTAAATCTTTTTGTTTGGAGAACCATGTGGTCTTTACCTCAACTACTCAACTCTGCCATTGTAGCACATGAGTAGCCATAAACAAATAAAAATGGCTGTATTCCAATAAAGCTATGACACTGAAATTTGATTTCATATGATTTTCATGTGTTATGGAATATTATTCTTTTGATTGTTAGAAAACCATTTTAAATGTAAAAGCCGTTCTTAGCTTTAAGACCAGACAAAAACAGACAGTAGGACTAGATTTGACCTGTGACTCATAGATTGCTCACCCATGCTTTAGTTTGGTAATTTTCCCTGACTCATGTCCCACCCCAGGAGAAGAATTAGCCTAGTTCTGTCACATGCATTCCCATACTATAGTTTCTAACCTCTGTCATTACAATTATCATGCTATGTATTAATCATGTGTGTATGTTATCTTTCTTACTGGACTCTGAGCTTCTTGAGAGGAAGACTGGCTTAGTCATTCATCTTTACATTTTTAGTATTTAACACTTCATCTGACACATTGTGGGTATTTAAAAAATATTTATTTTGAGTTTTATGCTCAATAAATATAAAATGCAATCACTGCTGTGTTAAAGAGAAATACCTGATTGGTATGCAGTAGGCTTTCCAAATTCTTCCCTTAAGGCGTCCATGGTACCTGCATTTGCTGCTAGTGGTTCTTGTGACTCAGTGGTTATATAACAAAAGCCTTTCCAAATTCTTTCATTTTATAGTTTTATCTCTTTCCAGTAAGAGGTGATTGAACTTTATCTTTAAATCATTTTTTTCAATTATAATGATAAATAGTAGCTTTCAATTTTCTTATGAACCAGTGCTATAATATTATTAGATGAAAAAATAATAATAGCTATTGTTTATTGAGCACACACTGCATTCTAGTCTCAGTCAACTCTAATTTTCCTTTAGAACTTTGGTGACTTTCTGACTGCTATCAATTTACCTTTTTCTTTGTTCTCTACACCTGAAACAAAACAAAGCAACAACATCATATGTTTTTCCTCCATGCTATCTATTGTAGTAAATGATATTATCATCTATTCAGTCCTTCAAGTCAAATCTGAATTCATCTAGACTCCTTTCCCTCCTTCCCCCAAATCTAATTGGCCACTAAGTCTTATAATTTTTTTTCAATCTATGGAATTTTTCTTCTTTCTATCTCAATTTCATTTGCTCTAGTTGAAACTTTAATCTTTTCTCAACTCTTCCAGTATATAGTTGAACTTCTTTACTGGTTTTTCTGACCCTGTTTGTCTCATCCTTCAATGGACTCTTCCTGTAATTATCAGTATTGAATGCTTATATCAGCATTGAATGCTGATAATCTGACCATGTCACTCCTGTGATTAAAACCCTTCTATCATTCCCCAACACTTTCAAGGTAAAGCCAACTTCCCAATGCAAGACCTTATGTATGACTCCAGTGCTTTACACAGATGTGTTTCAGGATTCAGAAAATTTTGGATTTTAGAAATATCACATGATGTACATAACACATTATAAAACATCTGCTGGCTCTGGATCAAACACATTAATATTTCTGCATCAAAGAGGACTATTGTTTATGCCAAGTAGAATAAAGACTATACATAGATTCCTATCAGTTCAGGTCATGTTTTTCTGCTAAATAAGTTACAGAAAAATGTTGAGTTTTTGGAGCTTTTTGGGTTTCAGAATTTGGGATAAGAGATTGTGACCTTGTAGATGTCCAGTGGTCTGCTGAAGCTGGTTTGCCCCAACTGCAGAGGGACCATTTTGCATATCTCTTCCCAACTCTGCAGTTGGTGATTTCATGTTGGTAGCTTGATATCAGCCATAGTGGGAATATTTACACATGAGCATCAGTAAATGCAACAAATTCTGGCCTTTTCTTCCCTGGAGAGCAGGTTGTTAAACATTACCAGCACAGCACTATTTGTATGTATTATATGTATAGTACATCTGTATGTTTTTAGCATTGTGGCAAACTAACTTGCTCACTCTACATAGAGCAAAAGGCCAAGATTTTCAGAAAGGTATAAATTTAAAAAGATAATACGACAGCAGTAGAGAAACTAGAAAAAATCTTGGGAACTTTGGACTCAGACAGACATGCGTTCAACTTCTAACTCCATTATTTCCAGACTGTGACTCTGGATAAATCACTTACCTTCTCTGGGTATCAGTTTACACATCTGAAAAAATGGGGACTGATAATATCTTTCTCTTAAGTTTATTTAAAGGACTGAATGATATATTATATGCAAAGTGTCTGACATAGAATGAACAGAAAATGTTATTCCTTGTTTACTATAAACTTTTTATTTTCCTGGAGATATTTATCTGAAGACATGGCTCACATTCTTTAACATTCCTAATGTATCCATAATAAATATCATGTAGTTTGCACTGGAAATTCTCTTGTTATTTCATCTCGTGTCAATTGATCTATTTATAAAGTTATGATCCTTGACTTCTCTAGAGCATGTTTGTATAATCTAAACTTGTAGGGTTTTTTTTTCCATGAAAAGCTTTTAGTTATTCATTTCATAATCATTTTTTGAGTATCTGTTTTATGTTAATGTGCTAGGTGCTGGGGATGGTAAGATTAAGAAGATATAAACCCTCTTTATATTTTGGTGGAATGATAGTTGGGCATTGAACCAACTATTTAGTGCAGGAAAATTGGAGGCTTCTGTAGTAATCTGGGTGAGAAATGATGGTGACATGAATGAAAGTAGTGGCAATAAGAATGGAGGAGAGATTGTTCTACTCAAAAATAAAGTCTATTGAACTAGACTTAATTTCTTTCTGTTCTATCCCAGAACCTGGCTTTGCTTGTGGATAGGGGATGTGCTATTTATAAAGATAAGAAGATGTACATGGAGAAAAGTAGATTTTGAGCAGAAAGTGATGAGTCCAGTTTTGGACCATCTTAATTTTGAGGTGTGTATAGGGTGTATGGGCATGACCATGTAATTTATCATACAAACTTGAACATTTAGAAGAGTGAGTGGGATGTGTTATTAATAATTAAACTAGACTAATAGGTATAAACTGGACCTGTCCTGGACAAACCAGAATGTTCTTTACACAGGTAAAGAAAGTCAAGCAAAGATCATTACAGATGAAGACATCCAGGGAACATGTGTAGAGTGAAGAGAGTAGTGGGTTAAGTGGAGTCCTGGAGATTTTTGTTTTTACTATCTCTATGCTGTACATTACATCCCCATGATTTATTTATTTTATAACTAGAAATTTGAACCTCTTATTTCCCTTCACGTTTTACCCTCCTTTTAAAAACATTTTCAATTACACTTGACATTCAGTATTATTTTATATTAGTTTCTGGTGTACAGCAAAGTGATCAGACATTTATATAATTTATAAAGTGATCCCCCCAATAAGTCTAGTACCCACCTGGCACCATACAAAGTTATTATGATATTATTGACTATATTCCCTATACTGTACTTTACAACCCTATGACTCTACCAATTTGTACTTCTTAATACCTTCTCCTTTTTTACCCAGGCTCCCAACCCCTCTCTCATCTGGCAACCATCAGTTTGTACTCTGTGTTTATTTATTTATTTTGTTCTTTAGATTCCACATATAAGTGAAATCATATGGTATTAGTCTTTCTCTGTCTGACTTATTTCATTCAGCATAATACCCTCTAGGTCGATCCATGTTGTCACAAATGGCAAGATTTCATTATTTTTTTATGGCTGAGTAATATTCCATTGAGTATGTGGACCTTAACTTCTTTATCCAATCATCTATTGATGGGCACATGGGTTGCTTCCATATCTTGGCTATTGTAAATAATACTGCAATGAACATAGGGGTGCATGTATCTTTTCTAATTAGTGTTTTGGATTTTTTTTTCTTTATAAATACCCAGAGATGTAATTGCCGAGTCATAACGTACTTCTATTTTAATTTTTTGAGACACCTCCATACTGTTTTCCATAGTGGCAGCACCATTTTGCAATATCACCAGCAGTGCATGAGGGTTCAACCCTTTTTGCCATATCCTTGCCAATACTTGTTGTTTGCTGATTTATTGATGATAGCCATTCTGATAGGTGTGACATGATGTCTCATTGTGGTTTTAATATGCATTCCTCTGATGATTTGTGACATTGAGCATCTTTTCATATGCCTTTTTGCCATCTGTATGTCTTCTCTGGAGAAATGCCTATTCAGGTCTTCTGCCCATTTTTTAATTGGATTCCGCCCCCCAGCTTTATTGAAATATAATAGACAATTAGTTGCTCATATTTACATTGTACAATTCAATGAGTTTTTTTGATATTATAATTGGCATACAATAATATATTAGTACAGCATAGTAATTAGAGTTCAAGTGATCACTCCAATAAATCAGTACTCCTCTTCCTCCTTACATATTTATTATAACATTGTTAACTATTTTTCTTACTCTGCACTTTATATCTCCATGACTATTTCATAACTATCCACTTGTATTTCTTAATCCCTTTGCCCTTTTTCATTGTTCTCCCAAACCCCTCCTGTCTAGTAGCCCTCAAAATATTCTCTGTATCTATGAGTTTGTTTCCATTTTTGTTGTTATTATTGTTTATTTTGTTCTTTAGATTCTGTATGTATGTGAAATCATGTGGTATTTGTCTTTCTCTGACTTACTTCATTTAGCACAATACCTTCTAAGTCTGTCAAGGCAATATCTTTTACCATCCCCTTCCTTTTAGTCTGTGTGTGTCTTTAATCTGAAGTGAGTCTCTCGTAGGCAGCATATATAGGGGTCTTGTTTTCTTATCCATTCAGCTACTCTATCCTTTGGTTGGAGCACTTAATTCTTTTCCATTTGAGGTAGTCGTTGATAGATATGTAGTTATTACCATTCTTTATTCATGTCTTTGATATATTTTTTCTTTTTAAAGAAGTCCTCTGACATTTTCTGTAATAGTGGCTTGGTGTTGTTGAATTCCCTTAGCTTATTTTTGTTTGCGAAGTTCTTTATCTATCCTTTGACTCTAAATGATAGCTTTGTTGGATTAAATATTATTGGTTGTAGATCCTGGGTTTTCAACACTTTGAATATTTTTACAAAGCCTTTCTGTCCTGCAAAGTTTCTTTTGAGAAATTAGCCGCCAGTCTTATGGGTGCTCCCTTATAGGTAACTGACTGCTTTTCACTTGCTGCTTTTAAGATTCTTGTATTTAACCTTTGGCATTTTAATTATGATGTGTCTTGGTGTGGGCTTCTTTGGGTTCCTCTTTCTTGGAGCTCTTTGAGCTTCCTGAGCCTGTATGTCTATTTCCTTCACCAGGTTAGGAAAGTTTTCCATCATTATTTCTTTGAATAGCTTTTGTTCTCCCTCTCCTCCTCCAGGTACCCCTATTACACGGATGTTTTCACTCTTGATTTTGTCCTAAAGACTCCTCGAAGTATTATTAAGTTCTTAGCTTCTTTTTTCTTGCTGTTTTGATTGGGTGACCTTGGCTTCTCTATCCTTTACATCGGTGGTTCGATCATCTTCTTTATCGGCTCTATTGGTTACCTCTGATATACTCTTCATCTCAGATAATGTGTTCTTCATTTCTGACTGGTTTACTTTTATAATTTCCATTTCCATTTTTATGTTTTTTATCTCTTTATTAAAGTTCTCACTGAGTTCATCTACATTTCCCCTAAGTTCATTGAGCATCTTTATAATCAGTGTTTTGAACTCTGTATCTGTTAGTTTGCTTGTCTCCATTATTCCTGGATCTCTGTTCTGTTCTCATATGGTTTCTGCTTCTTTGTCTTCCCATTTTGTCTTCCTTTCTGTGTCTATGTGCTAAACAAAGTTTCTAAGTCTCCCATTCTTATTATTATGGCTTTGTGTAGTAAGTGTCCAGTGGCACAGTCCTGAGAGGGGTTCAGCTCTGTTTTAGTCCAAGACTGTACCCTGCTCTGGGGCCACAATCCACAGTTGGCAAACAATCCACAGATGCTGTGCTTATAGTTGCCTCAAGAAACTATGCCAGAAACCAAAGTCAGCTGCCACCAGTGTGGGTCTTAGAGTTGGCTTAGCAAGTTGCACAGGACTCACCAAAGATACAACTGGATGTGGCTTGTGTGGGGCCGTGAGCTGGGGGAGGCATATTTTCAGGGAATCCTCTGGGTGGAGCAACCACTGTTACCCAGTTTGATGGCACTTGCTTTCGTACATTGGGTGGGAGGAGGGCTCAACAGAGGAACAGTGGATTCTGCTAGCACTTCTGCCTAGGAGAAAGCCTTGCCTCTGGCCCTCACTCCAACAACTCAGCATCCCCCTGTAAGTCCCTGGTGCCACCCGAGCAGCCAACCCTGTGCTGGTGTTCAGTGCGAGCAAGTCCATCACTGTGAAAGTCTGGTCGCAGACACAACCCCTTTAAGAGACGTCTGCAGCTGCTGTAGCCGCTGTCCCACTCAGCCACTCATGATGAGGCAGCCTCGCATCCTTGCCCCATCCTACCTCCTCCTGTTGTAGGGTGATATCTTGTTTTTCTCCCTAGTTGTAGGGCTTCTGTTCATCTAGATCCCAGGCAACCCTGCTTGCTGTTTGCTCTGTGTTTCTGTCACAACTTTGATGTGGTTGTAAGAGCAAATGAATACAGCCTCTATCATCTATGCCATTTTTCTTGGTCTCTCCTATTTTTTTTTTTTTTTTTGATGTTGAGTTGTATGAAACTTTACAAATTTTGGACTTATCATATTCATCATAGGCAAATATCTTCTCCCATCGGTAGGTTGTCTTTTTGTTTTGTTGATGGTTTTCTTTGTTGTGCAAAAACTTTTTAGTTTGATGTAGTCCCATTTGTTTATTTTTCTTCTTGTTTCCCTTGCCTGAGAAGATATATCAGAAAAAATATTACTAATAGTGTGTCAGAGAGTTTCCTTCCTATGTTTTCTTCTAGGAGTGTTTTAGTTTTGGGTCTTACATTTAAGTCTTTAATCCATTTTGAATTTATTCTTGTATATGGTTTAAGAAGGGGATCCAGTTTCATTTTTTTGCATGTATTTGTTCAGTTTTCCCAACACCATTTATTGAAGGGACTGTCTTTACCCTATTGTATATTCTTACCTCCTTTGTCATACCTTAATGACCATAAAGGCATGGATTTATTTCTGGGCTCTCTATTCTCTTCCATTTATCTATGTGTCTGTTTTTATACCAGTACCATGCTGTTTTGATTACTATTCCCTTGTAGTGTAGTGTGATATTATATAGCATGATACCTCCAAGTTTGTTCTCCTTTCTCAAGATTACCGTAGCTATTTGGGGTCTTTCGTGGCTCCATATAAATTTTACGATTATTTGTAGTTCTGTGAAAAATGCCATTGGTGTTTTGATAGAGATTACATTGAATCTATAGATTGCTTTGGATAATATGCACATTTTAATGATGTTAATTCTTCCTGTCCATGAGCAAGGTATATGCTTCCATTTATTTGTATCTTCATTTTCTTTCTTTAGCGTCATAATTTTCTGAGTACAAGTCTTTTGCTTAAATTTATTTCTAGGTGTTTTATTATTTTTTTTGATGCAGTTGTGAATGGGATTGTTTTCTTAATTTCTTTCTGATCATCTGTAATTGGTGTGTAGAAATGTAACTGATTTCTGAATATTAATTTTGTATCCTGATATACTTTACTGAATTTATTTACCAGTTCAACTAGTTTTTTTGGTGGGATCTTTAGGGTTCCCTCTATATAATATCATGTCATCTGCAAATAATGACAGTTTTACTTTTTCCTTTCCAATGTGGATGCCTTTTATTTATTTATTTTTTTGTCTGATTGCTGTGGCTAGGTCTTACAATACTATGTTGAATAGAAGTGGTGAAAGTGGACATCTTTGTTTTGTTCCTGATCTTAAGGAAAACACTTTTAGCTTTTCACCTGGAGAAATTTTTAAGAGAGGAAAAAGGAATGTGGCTATTGAGCAGAAAGGACCCTGGAACTAGTGGCCTCACAGAACCCCAGGGAAGAATCATTTCATTTTCTTTGGTCTGTGATTTTAGGCAGGGAGCCTCTTTGAAGGATTCCTCATCAAAAAGTGATTATCTGCAGTAAGAGGTCATATAC
>NW_006441386.1:896962-929345 GCF_000325575.1 Pteropus alecto
CATGTGTTATAATATAAAAATCTCTTAGGCATTTTTATATAAGAAATCACTTGGCCAAAACCTGCTAATTCAGAACCAATTTGTATCTAGATGTCATTTATGTTGTATTTTAATATAAGATTATGAGTTATTTAGTCAAATAGTGAATATAATCACTACAAGCTTAAATTTAGTACATTTCTAGATTAAAAGGTAGAACACGTTTAATCTGTAATATTAAAAGTCATAAATAGCACTTTTTTCTTTCATAGAAAATAGGATTCTTTAGGAAGTCAACAGAAAAATAGAACAAATGGATATTTTGCATACTTAGTGGATTATGGTTGGCCATTTTCTCTCCAGTAATTTATTTTGAAAAATTTCAAATGTACAAAGAATTGAAAGGGTTATATCCAGTAGCTACAATTAAGATTTTGCTGTACTTGCTGTATTACATATCTGTCTGTCTTGTCATTCATCAGACCATCTTGTTGATTTATTTATTTTTGATGGGTTTCAAGTAGGTTGACTGGCTGTTTTTCTAAGCAGTCATTGTTAAATTTTTTTTCTGAATGTTGTGGTTTAAATGTCAACACATTTTGTATAGATGTTTTCAACTAACCCTTTTTCCTATTTCTAGAGATCTGAGATTCCCAATAATCACCGTCAAGTTTAGAACATTAAAAAAAGTCTGGTAATAGTGTTAAGCCTGATTAGTGCCCTCTTTCTCAATAGCTTTGTAATCGAGACACTCATGATTTTTAAAGTTATCAAAAATAATATCCAGTGTTCTTTTAACACTATTTTTTGGTATTCTAAATAAATATTTATGCATAGTATATTGTTTTCAGGGTGGAGAGATCAACGGACCAAGTCATCAAGCCAGTCAATGTGGGAGCTCTATCAAAATGGGTTGGGAAAATACCTCCAGATGTTTTACAAGACATGGCAGTGATTGCACCCATGCTTGCCAAACTTGGATATGACCCACATGCCAATCCACCTAACTACGGAAAACCTGATCCCAAAATCCTTGAAAACACTAGAAGGGTAAGTGAGATTTTTTAAAGTGACTCGAGAAAGCTGGATATGCAATTTGGGTTCTGAAACCTTTTTTTTTTTGTTCCTTGCTTTTTTATGATCAGAAAATTATTTTTAATTTGTAGAACACTTTATCATCATATGTCTTCCACTGAATTTTAAGGAAAACTGTGGCTCTTCCCAGGTGCTATGGGAACAGTTCTTTAATATATTTTGACCAATTTCTAGGAATGGTGCTTGCCATTGAGGAAATTTATTCTTATAGCTGATTACCACAAATTTGCATAAATATTAGAATTACTAGTAACCTCACTTCTAGTTTCTTTTTTTTTCTTTGAATCTAATGACTACTTTTAAGCCTTTGTTTATATGAGGCACGATTTCTCGATACTTGAAAACTAAACATTGACTACATTAGAAAAATAAACAGATGCAATAAATACCCTCCGATTGAGAGAAACTTCCTATTAAAATATAATTATAGCTTTTCCTTTTAATAAGTTATGCCTACGTCTTCATATAATATTGTTCCAGAAAAAAATGAAAACTCAAAGAGCTATTCTGAATATATACCTTACCAGTTGAATCTACTTCAAATCAGACCTTAATTTATTATTTTTTTAAAATTCTGATAAAATATACAAAATGAAAGGATTCCTGGATCCAATTCCAATTTGCATGTGTAGGCTTCCCCATACCAATAAGCAATTCTCTGATGCCTGAAGGGTGTCTGAGAATGCAACTCAATTCTAGTACCATCACCCAGAGATTGAATCAGATCCCACAGGTAAAGAGCTCATTCTCACAGATCACCCTCCACATCAGATACCAGTCACAAACTCAGATTGTTGCCTGTGCTTGGGACTGATTGGCTACAAACCAGAGGTTCCTATGACCCCTTTGTCAGGTTCGACTAAGTTGCTAGAATGGCTCATAGAACTCAAGAAAACTCATTCACTCACTTGGATTAAAGATTTATTACAAAGGACATTAAAGGATAGGAGTCAAACAGCCAGGTGAAGAGATACATAAGGCATGGTCCTGACCAAAGGAGTTTCTGTCCTCATGTTGCCGAGGCCCAGTGCATGGTAGCATTCTGGTTCCCCAAGGTGGAAGCTCTCCAAAAAGGGCCAAAGAGCTGTTCTTTTGTTTTTTTTATGGAGGCTTCATTACATAGTCATAATTGATTAATTAAGTCTTTGGCCATTGGTGATTGATTCAACCTTAAAACCTTCTCCTCTCCCTGGAATCAGGAAGTGGGTCTGAAAGTTCCAGTTCTCAAAACATAAGGTTACTGTTGTTGCTCTCATCACTTAGGAAATTTGGGAGCTGTGAGCCAGGAACTGTGGATAAATACCAAACGTATCCAAGAAATATATTTCAATTTTCTGAATGACCATATATATATATTTATTATAAATCACAATATTGCACACAATGTAGAATTTACCATTTAGTAATTTATAAGTGTACAGTTCAGTGGCATTAAGTACATTTGCATTGTTGTGCAGCTGTCACCACCATCCATCTCCAGAACTTTTTTCATCTTTCCAAACAGAAATTACTTACTCATTACCCATTCTAACTCCCTCCAGCCCCTCACAACCACAATTCTACTTTCTGTCTCTAGATGTATTCTTTTTTGAAACTATAATTTAAAGAAGACTACCATGTTAGCATAAGTTCACTGTTAGATTATTTGATTTCAAGATTAAAATTCCATGCCGATCTCTGGTATTCTCTTGTTTATGTTAATGATCTCTCCACCTCACAACCGTATAATATATTATCTCTTTATTCTTTCTTTTGATACCTTTAATTGACAAATTTATATTTTATGAGGTTAATTTCCATTGGATTTTTTATTGTAGCTTTTACTTTCATTTTCCTTTTTCAATTCACTAGTGACTATATAGGAGTAGTTATTTTCTTATAAATGATCATATATAAAGGCAATTTTTTTTATTTTTTAAATAATCTTTGTCCTTTTTATATTTTTTATGTGTAAACATTTTACTATAAAAATATAAGCGCAGTGCATAAAACTTATAAAATTTAAAAGATAAGAGAATAATTCACCTATATTCCACCCAAATGCATATCATTCTTAACATTGTGATGGATTCCCTTCCATCTGTGCATGTTGTTAAACAAAGGTAAGATTACATATCTTACAATCTTACCTTTGCATACACATGATTTTGTACCCAACCCTTTCTTCTTAATATTCATGAGCATTTTCCTATAGTGCTCATATTTTTCATGGTTATGTAATATGTCATTACTTGAGCCACCTTAAGTCCTTTCTGAAACAGTAGTAAGCGAATGAATGAATGAACAAATTAAATACATTTCCCTGGTATGTGTTCTGTAATTCATTTAGCCATTTTTCTTTTGTTGTTTACAATTTTCTCTTTAATACATTGTGCTACAATGAACATCTTTGCACATATTACATTTTAGTTTTAGTTTTAGTTTTTTTTTAGGTTAGACTAATTAAAGTGAAATTAAACAGGTCAGAGTATTTGATATTTTTAAAGGTTTTTGATATATGTTAATAAAAAAAATTTTTTGAACTACCAGCATAATATAGATAATTTTATTTTAGATTTTTGCTAATTATAATAGATTTCATTGATAATGTAATTAAACATTTTCCAGTTATTACCTATATGTATACATTCTTTTATGAATAATCTCTTAAGTTTTAAATGTATTACAGTTTTGTGAACTACATTCTGCTAAAGATGAAGTACACATCAGCATCCATTATCACAGTGCCTGATAATCTCTTACTAATTGGTAATTCATAGCTTTTTCCTTTGTAGAACACTGAAATAGTTTTTATAAACCAAGGTACGTGTACAAATGATATTTAGAGGTTTCTCAGCAGTAGACATTCCTACACGCAAGTTGGCTGACTAGATTATTCTTGGCTTGCTTAAGTGGTAGGTTGGGAAGAATGCTGTGGTTTGAATCCATGTGACTAGAGAATTTGTTTCATACACATTTGTAGCTTTCAAAAGGGTTTCAAAACGCACAGTAGAAAGAAACCCTCCACAATCCTATCTATTTCTAAAGTAATAAATAATATTGAGGAAAAAAAGATAAAGTGTGAACTATAATTGTATTTTCCAATACTTTGTGGTAATGCTTACAAGCTGACATTGTTGTTTTGTGGGGTTGGGTTTCCTAGCTCTTCTTGGTATCCAAATCCTATGTATTTTCAAACTTTTCTTGCCTGTAAAAATTCAGATGCTGATATATAGAGCATTGATGATCATGAAGTTTCATAAAGCAGTGCTGAAAAAAATAACCTTCTATTGTTATCTGTGACATGATATGGGCTCCAAAGAAGGGGAGACTGTTCTCTTTATGGGGTAGGAATGGGAATACATTCACTTTTTGTCCAAGAATATAACTCCAGTTTTAAGCCCTAGGCCTAAAACTGTTGGTTTTCATACAATTCTGAGTAGTCTAAAAGTATTGGTATCTGAGTCAGCATATTCTGGGGGGCATATTGCCTAGTTTTAAGTAGAAAATCATGTGCTTCATGGTTGCTGTGACTCAGATGGTAAATTGGAAATGAAATGCTAACACATTCCATACCCTTTCCCACATAGTCTCAAATTCGAAAATTGTGGCACATTTCAGTAAATAATGCCCTTTAGGTTGCATCTTTAGCCTCCTCCCTCCCCCAAAGGTTTTTAACCATTTTAGATTTACAGACCTATTTGATTAGATTTACAGACTGATTTGAGAATCTGATGAAACCTATGATCCCTACCTCAGAAATACATACATACACAAAATTTTACAATTTCAGTGATTTCATAGATGCTCCTGAACCCCATCAGATTAAGGACTTCTGTTTTAGTCTCCTTGATCAAGCTGATCCACTCATGTGGCTTTGATTACAACTTATTTGCTGACGGTCATAAATCTGTATCTCTCAGTAAATCTCTTTCCTGAACCCTAGGCTCATAATTCCCAATTGTCTTCTGTATTTCTCCACCTGGGTGGAGAAGACCTGAAGCAATGTCCAAAATTGAACTTCTTGTTGAAACTTGTTCCTTGATAGGCAGAAGCCAGATAGTAGGAAATTGGAGTAGGGGGTGAAATAAGGTTGTGCTCACCTAAATTTGCACTGTCTCTGATACAGTAAGCAGATACAAGGAGCAGAGTCCTCAGAGCACATGGATCAAGCCAAATAAAAAATTATTCAAAGACCTGTTTACTAAATCTGAAGAGTGAGCTAAAAGCAGATTCAAGTACAAATGCACTATCCCATTGAAAACCTGAGTAGACAGTACCAAGGAAGAGCAAGTGGTCACATGGAAAAGGTAGATATCAGGGTGCAGAACCCATGGTAGGAATTTGAAGGATTAATTAAGTGAGCTGTGAGAGGAGTTAGGTTAAATCCCTGAACCAAACAGTAGAGAAGCTATGGCAGTTGGAACTGATATTCTTGCATTAAAGGTAGAGCCAGTAATGCAAACTTGTGTTTTCTAGTTTGTGTACACAGTAAAAAAAATGTTTCTTCTTGTTTTTCCTATCTCCATGCATAGAATTTCTATTTAGGTCATGTGTAATTAATTGGTCACCAAGTCTTCTTGAAAATACATTGATTCAATCCTATTTTCTTTCAGCTGCATGAGATCAGTTTCTCCTTATTTCTCACATGAATTATGACTTATTCCTCTTTTTGTATGTGGGTTTGTTAAGTTATAATTTCTACTATATTTTTTATATTCAATGAAAGCCATTTTTTAAAAGCTCAAATCTTAATATATCATTCCCTTGCATAAAATTCCTGACTAGATCCATTGGTACTCCAGGATAAAGCCAAGACTTCTTAGAATCCCGTTTACTTTTTAAATATTTGGAGATTTTCTAGTTATAATTCCATATGGTCAGAGAACACACTCAGTATAGTTTTAGTCCTTTGAAATGTATTGAAAACTGCTTTATGGCCAACATATGACCTCACATCTTTACTCAAGAGAATGTATATTTTGTAGTTGTTGCAGAATTCTATAAATATCAATTAGGTGAAGTTGTTTCCACAGTGTTGCTCAGATCTTGTTGTTATTAATTTTTTGTCTAATTTTAATAATTTTTGGAAAAATGTGATTTTTTTATTTTTCCTTTTATTTCTATCAAATTTACTTCATGTGTTCTCTATTATTAGGAACATACTCTTTTATAACTTTCTGAGAAATTAACTCTTTTATTATTATGAAATATATATCATTATTTCCAATATTACTCTCTGAAGGTCTACTTTAATATAAAGATAGTGATGACATTATTTTTATTCACATTGTGAATAAAATTATACATGGTATAATTTTTCCATCCACTCTTAATCTATGTATTTAATAAAGTATATTGATTATAAACAGTTGTAACTGATTCTGTTAATCCCATTTTATAATCTTAAATGGAGAATTTAGAAGATTGGGCAAAATGGCGTAGATGATAGAAGCTTTGTTCATCCGTTCTTGTGACCACATCAAAATTATGATGGAAACACGGAGCAAACAGCAAGCAGAATTGCCTGGGGTCTCGATGAACAGAAGCCCTACAACTAAGGAGAGAATAAGAAATCACCTTGAAATGGTTGGAGGTAGGAGGAGATGAAGATGCAAGGCTGCCAGGCTCTGAGTGGGTGAGTGAGACAGAGGCTAAGGCAGCGGCAGCTACAGACGTTTCTCTTAAAGGGGCCAGTTGGCAACCGGACTTTAGTGATAAAGGACTTGCTTGCTCTGAGCACCAGCACTGGGTCGGCTGCTCGGGAGGCACCAGGGACTTACACAGGGACACTGAGTTGCTGGAGCAAGGGACAGAGGCAGGCTCTTTCCCAGGCAGAAGTGCTGGCAGTATCCATTGTCCCTCTATTGAGCCCTCCTCCATCCCAGTGCGTGGACACAGGTACAGACATAGCTGAGATGTCATCAAACTGGATAACAGAGGTTGCTCTACCCAGAGGATTCCTTGAAACTTCGTGTTTCTCAAGTTATGGCCCCACCCATGCCACATCCAGTTGTGTCTTCGGCGAGTCTTGTGCCACTTGCTGAGCATTGCCAAGACTCACATTGGTGGAAGCTAACCTCGGTTTCTGGCGTGGTTTCTTGAGGCAGCTATAAGCACAGCATCTGTGGATTGCTTGCTGAATCTTAACAAGTGACCCTGGTGGTACACAGGCTGGGGCTAAACTTGGCTGGCAGCCAGAACCCCTCTCAGGACTGTGCCATAGGACACCTACTACACAAAGCCACACTAATAAGACCAGGAGACTTAGGAGCTTTGATTAGTACATAGATGCAGACACAGAAAGGCAGTCAAATGGGAAGACAAAGAAGCAGAAACCATATGAAAGACTAGAACAGCAATTGAGGAAAAATGGAGTCAAGCAATCTAACAGATGCAGAGGTCAAAATGCCGGTTATAGAGATGCTCAGTGAAATTAAGAGAAGTGTAGATGAACTCAGTGAGAACTTTAACAAGGAGATAAAAAACATAAAAATGGAAATGGAAATTATAAAAGTGAACCAGTCAGAAATGAAGAATGCCTTATCTGAGATGAAGAATATATTAAAAGGAATGAACGGAGTGGATGAAGAAGAGGATCATATCACCTATATAGAGGATGGGGAAGCCAAGGTCACCCAATCAGAACAGCAAGAAAAAAGTAACCAAGAATATAATAATAATTTAAGGAGCCTATGGGACAAAATTAAGGATAACAATATCCATGACATAGGGGTACCTGAAGAGGGAGAACAAGAACTTGAATATATATTTGAAGAAATAATGATGGAAAACTTTCCTAACCTGGTAAAGGAAATAGACATAGAGCCCCAGGAAGGTCAGTGAGCCCACCAAAAACCATCAACTGAAAGAGGCCCACACCAAGACACATCATAATTAAAATGCCAAAGTTTAAATATAAAGAGAGAATCTTAAAAGCAGCAAGAGAAAAGCAATTAGTTACCTACAAGGGAGCACCCATAAGACTGGCACCTGATTTCTCAAAAGCAGCTTTGCAGAACAAAGGGGCTTGGCACAAAATCTTCAATGTGATGAACACCCAAGATCTACAACCAAGAATATTTTATCCAGCGAAGTTACCATTTAGAGTTGAAGGACAGATAAAGAGCTTCCCAGACAAAAATAAGCTAAAGGAATTTATCAACACCAAGCCAGTAAATATTACAGGAATTGTTGAAGGGACTTCCTTAAGAAGAAAAAATGTTTCAAAAACATGAATAAAGAATGGTAATAACTACATATCTATCAATGACTACCTCAAATGGAAAAGAATTAAGTACTCCAACCAAAAGATAGAGTGGCTGAATGGATACAGAAAACAAGCCCCTACATATTCTACCTATAAGAAACTCACTTCAGAGTTAAAGATACACACAGACTAAAAGGAAGGGAATAGAAAAACATATTGCCTTGATGGACTTAGAGGATATTATGCTGAATGAAGTAAGTCAGATAGAGAAAGACAAATACCACATGATTTCATGTACATGTGGAATCTAAAGGACAAAATAAACAACAACAACAAAATTGTGTACAAATATAGATACAGAGAATATTTTGAGGGCTACTAAATGGAAAGGAGGGTTGGCGGGGACAGTGAAAAATGCGAAAGGATTAAGAAGTACAAATGGGTAGATCCAAAAAATCATGGATATATAAATTGTAGCATAAGGAAAATAGTCAACAATATTGTAAAAAATATGTAAGGGGGAAGAGGGATATTTGATTCAGTGGGGTGACCACTTCATGAGTTATATAGATCTCTAATCAGTATGCTGTACAATTGAAACTAATATGTATATTATTGTATGCCAACTACAATTGAAAAAAAATTCATTGACTTGTACAATGTAAATATGAGCAATTAATTGTCTATTATACTTCAATAGAGCTGGAAAAAAATCCTAATTCAATAAATCAGTAAGTAAGTAAATAAATAAATAAATGGAGTATTTAACTCACTTACATGTAATGTAATTACTCACCTGGTTGTATTTTTTTGGTTTAATTTTTATAATTAATATGTTTTATTGATATAAACAGAAAAAAGCGAAAAACCATTGAAGACACTGAAAAAAATTTAACACTCCCTCTGGCTATTTTATTTGTAATTGAACTTAATTTGATGATTTTCAATTTCCAAATTAGTACCCTCATCTCTTGTTACACAAGCATAATTGGTTCTCATTTTTTTGTTCAAAAAAAAATAAAAATATATAAAGAATTAATTTCCACTACATTTAATGTTAAAATGTTTTTTTTAAAAATAAAGTTTATGTTTCAATTACAGGTGACTTACAACACTATACTAATTTAAGGTATACAACATAATGACCAGACATCCACACAACCCATAAAGTGATCACCTCAATAAATCCAGTACCCATCTGATACCATACATAGCCATTACTGACTTTATTCCTTTGCTATACTTCATATACCCATGACTATTTTGTAACTGCTAATTTGTACTTCATAATTCCTTCTCCTTTTTCATCTAACCCCCAACCATCTGGCAACCATCAAAATGTTCTCTGTATCTCTGAGTTTGTTTCTGGTTTGTTTGTTTTGTTTTTTAGATTCCACATATAAGTAAAATTATATGGTATTTGTCTTTCTCTGACTTATTCCACTTAGCACAATACCCTTCAGGTCTATCCATATTGTTGCAGATGGTAAGATTTC
The DNA here is from genome assembly GCF_000325575.1 of Pteropus alecto. Lineage (NCBI taxonomy): Eukaryota > Metazoa > Chordata > Mammalia > Chiroptera > Pteropodidae > Pteropus > Pteropus alecto. Next base: position 906,722 of record NW_006441386.1, read on the forward strand.
ATTTTTTTTTTTTATGGCTGAGTAACACCACACTACTTATAATGTACCATTTCTTCTCTATCCATTCATTTATTGATGGACACTTAGTTTGCTTCCATATCTTAGTTACTGTAAACAATACTGCAATGATCATATGGATGAATATGTGTTTTTGGATTAGTGTTTTGGGTTTCTTCTAATAAATACCCAGAAGTAGAATTACTAGGTCTTTCTTTGTCCTTGTTATAGCCTTCATTTTAAATTCTGTTTTGTCTGCTATAAGTATTGCTACCCTAGCTTTTTGTTTGTTTGTTTTTGTTTTCATGAAATACATTTTCTATTTTCTTTTTAAATAATATTTTTAATTTTTCAATTATATTTGGCATATAATATTACATTAGTTTCACATGTGCAATATAGTGATTAGACATCTCTATAACTCACAGCGATCACCCCCAAATCTCTAGTGCCCCTCTGACATTGTACATAGTTATTATAATATTATTGACTATATTCCTTATGCCATATTTTATATCTCCACGACTATTTTGTAACTTCCCCCTTTTTCACCGACCCCTCCAACACCCCTCCCATTTGGTAACCCTCAAAATGTTCTCTGTATCTATCACTTTCTGTTTTTTGTTTGTTTTGTTTTGTTCTTTAGATTCCACATGTACATGAAATCATATAGCATTTGACTTTCTCTGACTTATTCCACTCAGCACAATATTCTATGTCCATCATGAAATATCTTTTTCCATCCCTTTACTTTCCATCTGTGTGTCCTTTAATCTGAAGGAATTCTCTTGTAGGCTGCATATGTAAGGGTCTTGTTATCCATTCAGCCACACTATCTTTTGATTGGAGCACCTAATTCTTTTTCATTTGAAGTACTTGTTGGTAGATATGTAGTTATTGCCATTCTTTATCCATATTTTTGATACATATTTTTTTCTTCTTCTTAAAGAGGTTCTTCCAACATTTCCTGTAACACTGGCTGGTGGTAATTAACTCCTGTAGCTTTTTCTTGTCTTGGAAGCTCATTCTTTGTCCTTCAGTTCCAAATGATAGTTTTTCTAGGTAGTGTAATCTTGGTTATAGGTTCTTGCTTTTCTTCACTTTGAATATTTTGTGCCAAGTCCTTCTGGCTCATAAAGTTTCCATTGGGAAATTACCTGACAGTCTTATGGGAGCTCCCTCGAGATAACTAATTTCTTTTCTTTTGCTGCTTTTAAGATTCTCTCTTTGTCTTTAACCTTTGGAATTTTAATTAATGTTGTGTTTTGGTGTGGACCTCTTTGAGTTCATCTTATTTGGCACTCTCTGCTCTTTCTCGGCTTGTATATATATTTCCTTGGTCAGGTTAGGGGAGTTTTCAGTTATTTTCCAATAGGTTTTAATTCTTTGCTGTTCTCTTTCTGGTACCCCTATGATACAAATATCGGTACACTTGATGTCACAGAGGCCCCTTAAACTATTCTCTTTATTATTATTATTATTTTTTGTTTGTTTCTTGCTGTGCTGATTGGATATTTTCTGCTTCCTTATCTTCCAAATCACTGATTCAGTCCTCTGCTTCATCCGATTTATCATTGATTCCCTGTAATGTATTCTTCATTTTATGTATTATAGTCTTCATTTCTCACTAGTTTTTTTAATATATTTTTAAATCTCAGTTTTCGTTTCCCATTTCTTTGTCAAAGTTCTCACTGAGATCATTGAGCATCTTTATAATCAGTGTTTTGAACTCTGCATCTGGTAGATTGCTTGTGTCCATTTTGTTGAATTATTTTTCTGGAGCTTTGTTCTGTTCTTTCAAGTGGAACATGTTTCTTTGTCTTTGCATATTGGTTGCCTCCCTGTGTTTGTTTCTATGTATTAGGGCTCCTAAGTCTCCCTGTCTTAGTAGAGTGGCTTTGTATAGTAGGTGTTCTGTGGGGCCCTGTGGCACACCTAATGGTGGGGTCTAGCTGCAAGCCAAGTTCAGCTGCAGCCTGTTCACCTCTGGGACCACCTGGTAAGAGTTACCAAGCAATCCACATATGGTTGCCACCAGTGCTGGACTTATAGGTGCTTTGAGGGGCCAAGCCAGAAACCAAGGCCAGCTGCTGCTAGTATGTGGCTTGTGGCTGCTCAGTAAGAGGTACAGGGCATGCCAAGACCAGATGCTGCTTCTTTGGGTTTGGTGAACCTTTGAGAGATTTTAGGAAAGTCCATAGCAGGAACAAAGACAGACCATTTGTATGGAATAAACCACTGGAATCGGCTTGAGTGGGCCCACAAGTTGGTAGAGTGGAGTCTCACAGAATCCCCTGAGTGGAGAAACCTGTGTTTTCCAGTTTGATGGTGACTCACCTATGGTGGCACCTGTGTCCTCACACTGGGAGTGGAGAGGGCTCAACCAAGGAACAATGGATATTGCCAGCACTTATGTCCGGGAGAAAGCTGCCCCTCCAGCCCTTGCCCTGAAGCCCGAGAACTCAGTATCTCCCCATATATCCCTGAAGCTCTTCAAGCAGCTGCCCCAATGCTAGCGCTCAGAGTTGGTAAGTCCATCAGTGAGAAAGTCCAGGAGTGGACCCTTTAAGAGGAATGTCTACAACTCCTGCAGCCCTCCATTTCATTCAGCCCTCCATTTCATTCAGCCACAACTGCCTCTGGTTTTCACAGTCAGAGCTTGTGGGGACTTACTTTCCCGGTGCTGAAACCCAGGGAGTGTGTGGCTGGGACTCCTCACTCCTCAGGCGGGGGCTTTGCAGCCAATATAACCCTCCCAAATCTCAATCTCCACACGTGGTTGTGGGACTGATCTGTTTCGCATCTAGACCCCTCCTACTGGTTTAAGGTGACCTCTCATTTTTGTTCCTAGTTGTAGGGCTTCTGCTCAGCCAGACCTCAGGTGATTCTGCGTGCTGGTTGCCTCCATCTCTTTACTTTCAGCCTGTGTGTCTGAAGCAAGTCTCTTGTAGGCAGCATATGTAAGGGTTTTGTTTTCTTATCCATTCAACCATCCTGTATTTTTTGATTGGGGCATTTAGTCTACTTACTTTTAAAGTAATTATTGATAAGTATGTAGTTATTACCATTTTATAAATTGTTTTCTGATTGTTTTTGTAGTGAATTGTGACGGCTGTGAGAGGCAGCTTCTTTATTTCTCCCAGTCCACCACCCGACACCTAGGGTTCTGACCTGTAGTAGCTCTTATGTGCAGATCCCATGCTCAGACGTGCTAGTGTGCAGTTTGGGTGTTTTTGTTGAGTTTTAGGTGTTCAGCTTATTGTTGTTTCAAGGGGAGAGTTTCTCACTCTGCCCTGTTTCTCCAAAACCTTGATGGACAATTTTTATGCAGACCAATTTATCTTTGCTCCCCCTTTTGTTGTTTGTGTTTTTGTTACATCCAAAATTAGGAAGATTTATCCATGTTTTCTTTTAATACTTTTTGTTCTTATATTTAGGTCTTTGTTCCATTTTGAGCTAATTTTTGTATGTGGAATGAAGGAAGGTTACAACTTTATTTTTTGCATATCCAGTTGGCCCAGTTTCATTTGTTGAAGAGATTATTCTTTACATTATTGAATGGTTTTGACATCCTTGTGTAAAATCAATTGGCCGTAGATGTTTGGGTTAACTTTTGTGACCACAATTCCATTCCAGTGGTCTATATGTCAGTATAGATCATACTTATGCTAGTACCAGTGTTTTGATTATTGTGGCTTTAGAGTGAATTTCGAAATCAACACGATCTCTTGAACTTTGGCTATTCAGGGCCTCTTGCAGTTCCATGTGAATTTGATGATTAGCTTTCTAATTTCTTTAAAAAGAAAAGCCAATGGAATTTTGATAGTGATTGTATTAAATCTATAGATCACTTTTGAGAGTATTACCATCTTAACAATGTTAAAATGTTGTAATCTGAGAACATGGAATGTTTTCTCATATAATTATGTCTTCCTTAATTTTTTCCATCAGTGTCGAGTTGCTTTTACTGTATAAGTCTTTTACTCTCTTTAAATTTATTCCTAGGTATTTTATTCTTTTAGATGTTGTTATAAATGGAATTGGTTTCTTAATTTCCTTTTTTATTATTTTTTTGCTGGTGCATATAAGCACAAGTCATTTTGTATGTTGCTCTTTTATCTTGCGTCTCTGCTGAATTCATTTTTTAATTCTTGTTGCTCTTTTAAAATTTTTCTTATTTTTCAATTACAGTTAACATTCAATATTATTTGATATTAGTTCCAAGTGTACAGCATAGTGGTTAGAAGTTTATATAATTTACAAAGTGATCCCCTCAATAAGTCTAGTAGCCACTTGGCAACATAAATAGTTATTTCTTTCTTTATTGTTTTCTTTTTCTTTCCTTTTTTTTTTTTTTTACACCTATAGCACCTGGTCTTCCTAGGTGGTTTCCCATCCAAGTACAAACCAGGCCCAATCCTACTTAGCTTCCAAGATCAGACGGGATTGGGCTTGTTCAGAGTAGCATGGCCATACACGTAAATAGTTATTTCAATATTAGTGACTATATTCCCTACACTGTACTTATATCCCCATGACTGTTTTGTAACTATCAATTTGTACTTCTTAATCCTTTCACCTTTTTTCATCCAGCCTCCCAGTCCCCTCTCCCCATCTGGCAACCATAAATTTGTTCTTTGTATCTATGAGTCTATTTCTGCTTTGTTTGTTTAATCTGTTCTTTAGATTCCACAGATAAGTGAAATAATATGATATTTATCTTTCTCTGACTTATCTAGTTCTTTTATGTATGTGTATTAGATTTGTTGGGATTTTCTACATATAGAATCATGTCATCTACAAATAGAGATAGTTTTATTTCTTCCTTTTTAAATTGGATGCTTTTTTTTTTCTTGCAAAGCTGTTCTCATTAAGCTTCCAGTACATGATGGAAAAGCAGTGCAAAAGTAGGCTTCCTTGTCTTATTACTGATTTTAGTGGGAAGTTTTTAGTTTTTCACCATTAGGTGTGATGTTAGATGTTGATTCTTCATGAATGCCCTCTATTAAGTTAATGGAGTTACTGTGTACTTCTAGTTTTCTGAATGTTTTTGTTATGAAAGCTGTTAAATTTTGTCAGATGCTTTTTCTAAGTCTTTTGAGATGATTGATTATGTGGCTTTTCTGCAATATTTCATTATTATATATTACATTACATTAATTTTCTTTTGTTGGACCACCCTAGCATTCCTGGGATATATTCATTTTAGTCATAGTGTATAATCTTTTAATGTGCTATTGGATTCGATTCACTAGTATATTATTGAGGATTTTTGCATCTGTATTCATAAGTGATATTGGTCTTTAATTTTACTTCTGGTACTTTTGTCCGGCTCTGGTATCAAGTGATACTGGCTTCATAAAATGTATTAGGAAATACTTCTTTCTCTTCTATTTTTTAGAATAATTGGAGTAGGATTGATGTTAGTTTTTCTCTAAATGTTTTATAGATTTCACCAGTGAAGCCATCTGGCCCTAGGCTTTTGTTGTTGTTGTTGTTGGAATATTTTTATTACTGACTCAATCTCTTTACTTGTTACAAGTCTGTTGAAATTTTCTGTTTCTTTATGAGTCAGATTTGGTAATTTATGTTTTTCCTAGGAATTTTTTCATTTCATCTAGATTATTTTGGGACAGTCAGTTATTGATACTTTTTATAATCTTTCTGATTTCTATAAATTCAATAGTAATGTTTCCACTTTCATTTCTGGTTTTAGTTATTTGTGTCTTCTCCTCTGCCCTCTCCCTCTCCCCTCTTCCTCCTCCTTCTCCCTGCTTCCCCTCCTCCTCCTCCCCACCCTCAGATTGGTATAAATTTACAAAAACTGTAATCCCTATTATAACCACTAAGAAAATAAGTAAAAGACATAGAGGGAAGGAAATGAAGAGAATCACAATGGTGCACGTGAAAAATAAATCAAAAACAAAAGAAAGGCAGTATTAGAAGATTTGAAGAATGAAAAAAATAGAACACATAGAAAACAAATAGCAAAATGGCAGAAGTCCTGTATTGTCAATAGTAACTTTAAACATAAATGGGTTAAACTCATAAATTAAAAGACAGTGTGACAGTGGATTGAAAAACATAATTCAATTATTTACTGCTTATAAGAGACTCACTTTAGATCCAAAGACAAAATAGATTGTGAGTGAAAAGAAGGAAAATATGTTTTATGCAAATAATAACCAAAAAAAAGAGGTGAAGTGGCACTAATATCAGACAATATAGATTTTAAGTAAAAAATTGTCATGAGTGACAAAGGAGAACATTATATATTGATTAAATGGTCAGTTCATCAAAAGATGTAACAGTTATAATCATTTGTACACCAAACAACAGATCCCCAAAATACATGGAACAATCATTGACAGAATTTCAATTTCAGATAGAACATGTAGACAGATCAATAAGGAAATAGAGGACTTGGATAACACTATAAACCACCTAGACCCAACAGAACAGTCCACCCAATAACAGCATATTCTTCTCAGTTGCACATGGAACAGTTTTTAGCGTAGACCATATGTTATGCCATTAAATAACTTTCAGTGCATTTTAAATGATTTAAATCATATAAAAGTATCTTCTCCAACCACAATAGGATGAGACTAAAAATTAATAACAAAAAAAACTGAATAATTTTCAAATATGTGAAAATTAAACATACTCAACCAAAGAAGAAATCACTAGGGAAATTTGAAAATACTTGGAGATGAATGAAAACAAGAATACAACAGACCAAAACTTACAAAATTCTGTGAAAGCATTACTAAGGGAAATTTATCTGTATATTCCTATATTAAAGATGAAGGAAGATCTCAAACCAACAGCCTAAATTTATGCCTTGAAGAACTGGAAAAAGAACAGAAAACTATACAAAGATGGAAGAAAATAATAAATATTAGAGCGGAAATTAATGAAATAGAGAATAGATAAAAATAGAGAATCAGCAAAACTAGGAGTTGGTTATTTAAGATGAACAAAATTGGCAAACCATCTGCTAGATTATCTTTTAAATGTCTGGGATGATGATTTCTGTTTCATTTATATTATTGGTTATCTTTATGGGTTTTTTTTTAAACTAGTTTTGCCTGAGGTTTGTAAAATCATCTTTTGGCTTGTATCTATTATCTGTTTTATCAATTTCTGCTTGATCTTTGTTATTTCTCCTTTTTTGTTTTTGGATTTAATATGCTATTCTTAATCTAACTTCCAAAGATGGATGCTTAGATCATTGGTTTCAACCTTTATTCTGTTCTTAAATATTCATTTAAGGGTATAAACTTCATTTTCAGCAAAGCATCCTAGATGTTTTTATATGTAGTATTTTATTGTCATTTATTTCAACATGTTGGATAATTTTCATTTTGATTTCTTTTTGTTGTTGTTGTTCCATGGGCTTTTTAGAAGTTTACTCCTTAATTTACAAGCATTTAGAGATTTTATAGTTATCTTCCTACAATTAATTTCTACCTTAACACCATAATAACAAGATAATCTATTGTTACATTTTTCACATTTTTGAAACTTCTTAACACTTGCTTTTAGCCAAGCAAATTTTTAATTTCAGCAAATCTTTTTCATCTCCTTGAAAGGAATATTTATTCTGCAGTTTTTGCTTACAATTGCCATATAATAACATTGTCAAGGTGGTTAACTGTGTTATAAAATCTTCTGTAACCTTATCAATGTTGTCAATTTGTTCTATCACCTAAACAAGTGTGTTAAATCTCTCACTGCAGTGTTGTTTATTTCTTTTTTAGATCTCTCAAGTTTTGCGTTAGCTATTTAGAAGCTAGGATATTAAAAAATATTCAGATTTAGAGTTATGTCTTTCTAGTGAACTTAACACATTACTATTTTCAATGTCTCTCTTTATTTGTAAATACTCTTGTTACCTTAATGTCTACTCTGTGATATAAACAAAGATACATGAGCATTGTTTTTTATGCTATATCATGCTTGATTCTTTTTAGTTTTTATTTTTATGGTGACATTGGTTAACAAAATCCAGTAAGTTTCAGGTGTACAATTAAACGTAAAGCATATATATATTGCATTGTGTGTTCACCTCCCATAGTTAGATTTCTTTCTGTCACCACATATTTGACCCCCTTTAGTCTGTCTACCACCCCCTCCTTCCTCAATCCCCTATCCTCAGGTAACCACTAGTCTATTGTCCATATCTATGAATCTATGTTTGTTTGTCCTGTTCATTTGTTGCTTTTAGGTTTATATCTCACATATAAGTGATATCATGTGGTTTTCAACTTTTTCTGTCTGGCTTGTTTCACTTAGCATGATTATCTCGAGGTCCACTCAAGCTGTCGCAAATGGCAGTATTTCATCTCTTCTTATAGCTGAGTAATATTCCATTGATTATATATAGCACAGCTTCTTTATCCAATCATCTATCGTAGGACACTTCGGTTGCTTCCATGTCCTGGCCACCGTGAATAATTCTGTTATGAACATCGGTTTGCAAATATCTTTACGGATATGAGTTTTCAAGTCTTTGGGGTTTATACCCAATAGAGAGATTGTGGATTGTATGGGTAGATCAATTTTTAGTTTTTTGAGAAACCTCCATACTGTTTTTCATAGTGGTTGTACCAATTTGCAGTCCCACCAGCAGTGTATGAGGGTTCCTTTTTCTTCGCATCCTCTCCAACATTTGTTATTACTTGTCCTGTTCATAACAGCTATTCTAACAGGTGTGAGATGGTATCGCATTGTGGTTTTGATCTGCATTTCCCTAATAGCTAGCAATGTAAAGCATCTTTTCAAATGTTTGTCGGCCATTTGTATGTCTTCAAGGAGAAGTGTCTGTTCGGGTCCCCTGCCCATTTTTTGATTGGGTCATTTGTTTTTTTTTGTTGTTATTGAGTCGTATGAGTTCTTTGTATATTTTGGATATTAGGCCCTCATCGGAGGTGCTGCTTGCAAATATATTTTCCTATTCAGATGATTGTCTTTTTACCTTGTTGACGGTTTCTTTTGCTGAGCAGAAGCCTTTTAGTTTGATGTAGTCCCATTTATATATTTTTGCTTTTAATTCCCTTGTCTTAGAAGTCAAATTCATAAAACCTCTTTAAGTCCAAGGTTCTTGAGTTTAGTTTCTATGTTTTCTTTTATGCATTTTATTGTTTCAGGTCTTATATTCAGGTCCTTCATCCATTTTGAATTAATTTTGGTGTGTGGCGATAGACAACAGTCTAGTTTCATTCTTTTGCGGGTGACTTTCCAGTTTTTCCAGCACCATTTATTTAAAAGGCTTTCCTTTCTCCACTGTATGTTTTTGACTTTTTTGTCAAAAATTATTTGCCCATATAAATATAAGTTTACTTCTTGACTCTTGATTCTGTCTATTGGTCCATGTGTCTGCTTTTCTGCCAATACCATGCTGTTTAATTACTGTTGCTTTGTAGTATAATTTGAAGTTGGGCAGAGTGATGCTTCCAGCCTCATTCTTTTTTCTCAGGATGACTTTGGCAATTCAGGATCTTTTGTGCTTCCATACAAATCTGATGATTTTTTGTTCTATTTCTTTAAAACGTGCCAATGGGATTTCGATGAGGATTGCATTAAATCTGTATAATGCTTTAGGTAATAAGGTCATTTTAACTATGTTGACTCTTCCATTAACATGGAATATCTTTCCATTTCTTTGTATCTTCTTTGATTTCTTTTAATAGAGTCTTGTAGTTTTTATTATATAGGTCCTTCACATGTTTCATTAGATTTATTCCTAGGTGTTTTATTCTTTTGTTGTAGTTGCAAAAGGAATTCCTTTTTCCACTTCTTTTTCTGACACTTCATTGTTAGAGTGTAGGAACACTATGGATTTTTGAAGGTTGATTTTGTATCCAGAAACTTTATTGTATTTGCTTATTGTTTCCAATAGTGTTCTTGTGAAGTCTTTAGGATTTTCTCTATAGAGAATCATGTCATCCGCAAATTGTGACAGTTTGACTTCTTTGTTTACTGTTTGGATGCCTTTTATACGTTTCTCTTGTCTGATTGCACTTGCTAAGACCTCCAATTTATATTGAATAACAGTGGCGACAGTGGACAGCCTTGCCTTGTTCCAGATCTTAGAGAGGTTTTTAGTTTTTCACCATTAGGTATAATGTTGGCTGATGGTTTGTCATATATGGCCTTTATTATGTTAAGGAACTTTCCTATCCACCTTGTTCATATATATATGCCTTACTGTTAAAATTAACACACTAAAACATTTTTCTTAAACATTGTTGGAGTAGAATATCATGATTAATATATTTTTCTTCTTAACATGGGAAATAAAATGTTTATCCAGTTTTTTCTAGGCAGCACAAGACTATTGAACTCTCCAGGAACCCAGTCTGAGATTTGTAAAGCTTCCAAAATATTTTAAGACAAATGAGAATATGTAACCATACATGTTATCAGCTGTTTCATATTTGTGCTTTAGAGATAATGAGTCTCTAGTGAGCCACAAGAGCCCAATGAGATTAAAGATATAAATTTTAAAATTTAGATTTTTTCTTGTATTATCACATCTGGGTGGAGTTGTGTTTTCTCTACATGTGAAACTATCAATGATTAATACGTTGTTAAAAATAATGAATTACATTACAAAATAAATAACAGCAAGCCAAGCATCCAATGATCTTCATCCAGTGATCTTCATCCAATGATGAAAGTTTGTCATGAACCAAGGATTATGATTAATCTATTTCTGTACACTTGAGTACAATTAGAAAGAAGACAGAAGGGAGGAAAGGAAAGGGAGATAGAAGGGGGAGGGGAGGGGAGGGGGAAGGGAAGATGGGAGAAGGGACGGGTTATGCCATAGAGTTTACAGTCAATTTACAGAAAAAAGGAGGAGGAATAAGTTCGACTTGAGTTTATAGTGAAATTTGAATTCACAACCAAGGCTTGTGAGGCTAATCTTTTAACTTTTGGAATATGTGTGTTGTGTGTGTGTGTGCGTTTTCCTAATACAATGTATAACACGTGGTATGATCATCAGTACATGTTTCTGGAGATTAAGATTCTCTTATTTTGAAAGAATGTTTTGAGTTAAAGCAAAGATTGCCACAGTGTGCAGGCCAAATATAGCAAAAGAAATGGGACATTGCTACACGGCCAGCATTGAAGATGGCAAGGCTATCTTTAGATTCAATTTGAAAACCATCAACTCCTGGCTCTTTTTTTTTTTTTTTTTTTTAGCCTTCTATTTTATTATGAGTTTCAAGTATATAGTACCTTGGTTAGACATTTGTATAGTTTATGAAACAATCCCCCCGATTACTCTATCGCCTCTCTGGCTCTACACAGAGCCATTACATTACTGCTAACTACATTCCCATGATAGTCTATCAACTACTAATTTGTACTTTTTTAACCCTTTATCCCTTTCTCCCAGCCCCCAACTCCCCTCCTCTCTGGCTATCACCAGATTGTCCTCTATATTTGTGAGTCTACTTTTTATTAGTTTGTTCTCTTTGTTCCTTAGATTCCACATATAAATGAAATCATATGGTATTTATCTTTTTCTAACTTATTTCACTCAGCATAATAACATCTAAGTTCCATCTGTGTCATTGCAAATGGTAGGATTTCATTTTTTTCTGGCTGAGTAATATTCCTTTGTACATATGAACCATAACTTCTTCATCCAATGATCTGTTGATGGATGTTTAGGTTGCTTCCATATCTTGGATTTTGTGAATAGCACTGCCATGAACATAGGGATACATAGATCTTTACAAATTATTGTTTTGGTTTTCTTTGGATAAATACCCAGAAATACAATTGCTGGATCAAAAAGTAGATTCATTTTAAATTTTTTGAGGAACCTCCAGACTGTTTTCCATAGTGGCCGTACCAGTTTGCAATCCCACCAACAGTGCACGAGGGTTCCCTTTTCTCTCGATCCATGCCAGTGTTTGTTGATTTATTGATGATAGCCCTTCTGACAGGTGTGAGGTGATATCTCATTATTGTTTTAATTTGCATTTCTCTGTAGATTAGTGACCTTGAGCATCTTTTCATATGTCTTTTGGCCATCTGTATTTCCTCTTTGGAGAAATATCTGTTCAGGTCTTCTACCCATTTTTTAATGGGATTGTTTGTTTTTGTTGTTGAGTTGTATGAGTTCTTTATATATTTTTGGATATTAACTCATTATCAGATGTATCATAAGTGAATATCTTCTCCCATTCAGTAGGTTATCTTTTCTTTTTTTTTTTTTTTTTGGTGGTTTCCTTTGCTGTACAAAAACTTTTTAGTTTGATGTAGTCCCTTTTTGCCTATTTTTTCTTTTATTTCTCTTGCCTGAAGAGATACATCCAAAAAGAAATTACTAGTGGTGATATCAGAGAATTTACTGCCTATTTTTTCTTCTAGAAGTTTTATGGTTTCAGGTCTTACATTTAAGTCTTTAATCCATTTTGAGTCTATTCCTGTATATGTTGTAAGAAGATTGTTCAGTTCATTTTTTTTTAATGTATCTGTCCAATTTTCCCAGCACCATTTATTGAAGAGACTGTCTTTACCCTATTGTATATTCTTGCCTCCTTTGTTATATAGTAAATGAGTGTATAGACATGGATTTATTTCTGGGCTCTCTATTCTGTTCCATTGATCAATATATCTGTTTTTATGCCAGTACCTTGCTGTTTTGATTGCTGTAGCCTTTTCTTTTATGTTTCCATATAAATTTTAGGATTATTTCTTTTAGTTCTCTAAAAAATGCTATTGGTATTTTGATAGGGATTGTATTGAATCTATAGATTACTTTGGGTAGTATGGCCATTTTAATGACGTCAAGTCTTCCTACCCATGAGCACAGTATATGCTTCCATTTATTTGTATCTTCTTCAATTTCTTTTTTCAATAACTTATAATTTTCTGAGAACAGGTCTTTTACCTCCTTGGTTAATTTGATTCCTAAGTATTTTATTGTTTTTGATGCAGTTGTAAGAGGGATTGTTTTCTTAATTTCTCTTTCTGAAAGTTCATCACTGGTGTATAAAAATGCAGCTGACTTCAGTCAAGTATCTGTATCCTTTTACTTGATTGAATTCATTGATCTGTTCTAATAGTTCTTTGGTGGAATCTTTAGGGTTCTCTATATATAATATCATTTCATATGCAAATAGTGACAGTTTTACTTCTCCTTTCCAATTTGGATACCTTTTATTTCTTTCTTGTCTGATTGCTATAGCTGGGACTTCCAATACAGTGTTGAACAGAAGTGGTGAAAGTAGACATTCTTGTCTTTTGCCTGATCTTAAGGAAAACGCTTTTAGCCTTCCCCGTTGAGTATTATGCTAGCTGTAGGTTTGTCATGTATGGCCTTTATTATGTCGAGGTATGTTCTCTCTATTCCCACTTTGCTGAGATTTTTTTATCATAAATGGATGCTAGATTTTGTCAAACACTGTTTTTGCATCTGATATGATCTATGATTTTTATCTTTCAATTTGTTAATGTGGTGTATCACATTAGTTGATTTACAGCTATTGTACCAATCTTGCATCCCAGGTATAAATCTAACTTGATCATGGTGTATTGCTGAATTTGGTTTGCTAATATTTTATTGAGGATTTTCACATCAATGTTCATAAGGGATATCGGCTTATAGTTTTTATTTTTGTAATGTCTTTGTCTTAGGGAGCCTTCCTTCTTCTTGAATTTTTTGGAGTAGTTTGAGGATTGGTGTTAGTTCTTTTTTGAATATTTGGTAAAATTCACCTGTGAAGCCATCTGGTCCAGGACTTTTGTTTGTTGAGAGTGTTTTGATTACTGATTCAGTTTTGTTAGTAGTAATCAGACAGTTCAGATTTTCTGTTTCTTCAGTCTCTCTGTCTTGGGAGATTATATGTTTCTCGGAATGTATCCATTTCTTCCAGATTGTCCAATTTGTTGGCATATAATTACTCATAGTATTTTCTTATGATCTTTTGTATTTCTGTGGAGTCCGTTGTTACTTCTCCTCTTTCATTTCTGATTTCATTTATTTGGGTCCTCTCTTTTTTCTTGATGAGTCTGGTTAAGGGTTTAGCAGTTTTGTTTATTCTTTCAAAAAAACAGCTCTTGGTTTCGTTAATCTTTTGTGTTGCTTTTCTAGACTCTATTTTGTTTATTCCTTTTTAAAAAAAATAACAGTCCTTTCCTCAATTTCTCTCTTCTTTTACATTTCAGTATAATCATCAAGAAGAAACCAAGTGACACTTTCAACACTTTGCTTGGAAATCTCCTTAGTTGGACCATCTAGTTCATTTTCTACTCTCTATATATAACTGCAAGTAACAGGGTTGCTAAATTTTCTGACTCATTTTTAATTAGATGTTTCAAGGTTCCTTGAAACTCCCACAGGCAGCCTTCTTAAAGTCTAGAATCTACTAACTGTTAATTCATGGCAATTTAGGCATTACCAGTGCTCTCCTTAAATTCTTTCCAGCTACTTTCTACTGCCTGGTTCCAAAACATCCACCACGTTGTAAGTATTTGTTACAATAGAGCTCCACTTATGACACCAAAATCTGTATTATCTACTGAGCCATAACAAATTACCCTAAAATTTAGGGTAGTTGGCAGGTTAAAACAACAAATATATTATCTCACAGTTTCTGTGGATAGGAATCCAAGAGCAGTTTACCTAGAAATCTCTGGTCAAGGTCTTTCATGAGGTTACAGTCAAACTGTCAGCCAGGGCTGCAGTTATCTGAAGGCTCAATTGGGAGAGAATCCCTTTCCAAATTCACTCTTCTGACTGTTGGCAGGCCTCAGGTCCTTGCTGGCCATTGGCTGGAGATAATTCTTTGCCGTGTGGGCCTTTCTACAAGGTAGTTCACAATATGCAGCTAGCTTCCCTCAGAGTGACTAAGCAAAGAGAGAGTCTCTAAGACAGAATATACAGACTTTTTGAGACCTAATCTCAGAAGTAATACCCTGTCATTTTTGCCACATTCTTGTTGTTAGAAGCGAGTCACTAGATCCAGCTCACAGTTAAAGGAAGGGGATTACACAAGGTTATGAATACCAGAGGCAGGGATCATGAGGGCCCAATCTCAGAAGCTGCCTACCACAAATAGAAAGGCACATGTGTCTCAGAAAGTGACCAAAAACATTTTTAACATGAAAACCATTTGGAAAAAGTTTAGTATTCTCCATAAGATCAAGCTAAGTTCAGATTTTGGCCTCATAACATTTCTGACAATTTCTTTTATAACTTACAAAAGCTTGACTATCTGAAACCCTTGGGAAAGCAGTCATCCTAGAGTCAAGTTTCTGGATGGATTTGTCCCAGTAAGGAACAAATCTTAATTTAGTGTAGAATTCCTTCTGCATTTGATCACATACTTCCATACCTTCTTAAATAAATTACTGATCATAATTTATAATTTTATTTCATGAGAAGAAAATTAACTATTATATGTGTTATAAAGAGAAAATACTTGTTTCTTTCTTTATACAGGATATAAAACTGTTGATTCCTTTCTTAAAAAACTCGTCTTCCTGTCCGCCTTTTATATTTTCTAGGTCTTCCATTGTTTCATTTATCACTTCTCAGTTATTAGTACTTGCCCTTTGTCTTCCTGTGTGATATATCTAATTGCTATAGGTTGATGTTGATTAAAATGTTGTGTAAAGGAAAAGGGACTATGGAGGAACCTACAGAGACTCTATGGAGGACCTATAGAGTCTGCAAGTCATGTTAATGACATCCATTTTAGCTACTTCAAGACTTTTGTTTACATCTTGATTGTAAAATTGTTACTGTAGGACCATAGGTGAGGCTGTAGTAAGAGGCGAAGTGATATTGGGCTTAGTGGGTCAGTTTCTAATTAATTGGTTCTATTTTATACATGATTCCTTTTTTTCTTTTTAAATTTTTTTTTGGTTTTTGTTTTCTTTTTTTCTTTTTCTTTGTAATCCTTTCCCCTCCCCCTAGCTTTATTGAACTATAATAGACAATTAGTTGCTCATATTTACATTCTACAAGTGAATGAGTATTTTTTCAATTATGGTTGGTATACAATAATATATTAGTTTCAGTTGAACAGCATAGTGATTAGAGCTTGAGTGGTCACCCCACTAAATCTAGTACCCCTCTTCCCCCTTATATATTTATTACAACATTGTTGACTATTTTCCTTATGCTATAATTTATATCTCCATGACTATTTTGTAACTATCTATTTGTATTTCTTAATCCCTTTGCCTGATTTCACCATCCTCTCAACCCTCCTCCTGACTAGTAGTCCTCAAAATATTCTCTATCTATAAGTTTGTTTCCATTTTTGTTGTTATTGTTATTTATTTTGTTCTTTAGAATCCGCATGTACGTGAAATCATGTGGTATTTCTTTCTCTGTCTGACTTACTTCATTTAGCACAATACCCTCTAGGTCTATCAAGGCAATATCTTTTACCATCCTTTTCCTTTCAGTCTGTGTGTGTCTTTAATCTGAAGTGAGTTTCTCATAGGCAGCATATATAGGGGTCTTGTTTTCTTAGCCATTCTGCTACTCTATCCTTTGGTTGGAGCACTTAATTCTTTTCCATTTGAGGTACTTGTTGATAGATATGTAGTTATTACCATTTTTATTCATGATTTTGATACATGTGTTTTTCTTTTTAAAGAAGTCCCTCCAACATTTTCTGTAATAATGGCTTGGTGTTGATGAACTCCTTTAGCTTATTTTATTTTTGTCTGGGAAGCTCTTTATCTGTCCTTCAACTCTAGATGATAGTTTTGCTGGGTAAAGTATTCATGGCTGTAGATCGTCAGATTTCATCACATTGAATATTTTGTGCCAAGCCCTCTGTCCTGCAAAGTTTCTTTTGAGAAATCAGCTGCCAGTCTTATGGGTGCTCCCTTGTAGGTAACTAACTGCTTTCTCTTGCTGCTTTTAAGATTCTTTCTTTGTATTTAACCTTTGGCATTTTAATTATGATGTGTCTTGGTGTGGACCTCTTTGGGTTCCTCTTTCTTGGGACTCTCTGAGCTTCCTGGAGTTGTATGTCTATTTCCTTCACAAGGGTAAGGAAGTTTTCCATCATTATTTCTTCAAATAGCTCTTCAACTTCTTGTTCTCCCTCTCTTCCTCCCAGTACCCCTATATCACAGATGTTTTTACAC
The DNA here is from genome assembly GCF_000325575.1 of Pteropus alecto. NCBI lineage: Eukaryota > Metazoa > Chordata > Mammalia > Chiroptera > Pteropodidae > Pteropus > Pteropus alecto. Next base: position 923,855 of record NW_006441386.1, read on the forward strand.
TTAATTTTGTCCCAAAACTCCTTAAATTACTATTAGAGTCTTTGCTTCTTTTTCCTTGCTGTTCTGATTAAGTGTCCTTGGCTTCCTTATCCTCTTTATCAGTGGTTCGATCCTCTTTTTTAACCACTCTATTGATTTTCTCTAATATACTCTTTATCTCAGATAATGTGTTCTTCATTTCTGACTGGTTCCCTTTTATAATTTCCATTTCCATTTTTATGTTTTTTATCTCTTTGTTCTCACTGAGTTCATCTACATTTCCCCTAAGTTCATTAAGCATATTTATAACCAGTGTTTTGAACTCTGCATCTGTTAGATTGCTTGACTCCATTATTTCTGGATCTCTGTTCTGTTCTCTCACCCCATCCTACCTCTTTCCATTGCAGGTTGATTTCTTATTTCTCTCTCTAGTTTTCGAGATTGTTCATCTAGACCCCAGGCAACTTTGCTTGTTGTTTGGTCTGTGTTTCTGTCATGACTTTGATGTGGTTGTAAGAGCAGATGAACAAAGCCTCTATCATCTATGCTGTTTTGACTTCTCTCTGTGATCCCTTTTTTAAAATAATTTTTTAAATTTTCAATTGCAGTTGACATACAATATTATATTAGTTTCAGGTGTACAACATAGTGATTTGATGTTTATATAACTTATGGGTGATCTAGCACCCATCTGACACTATACATAGTTATTACAATATTATTGACTATGTTCTCTATGTTACAGGACTATTGTATAACTACAAATTTGTACTTCTTAATCCCTTCACCTTTTCCACCCAGCCTCACTCCCATCTGGCAACCAAAATCTCTGTATCTATGAGCTGGTTTCTGTTATGTTTGTTTCTTTATTTTGTTTTTTAGATTCCACATATAAGTAAAAACATATGGTATTTATCTTTCTCGTCTGACTTATTTCACTTAGCATAATAACCTCTAGATTTATCCATGTTATTACAAATGGCAAGATTTATGGCTGAGTAATATTCCGCTCTATATATGTACCACTTCTTTATCCGTTCATCTATTGATAGGTACTTAGGTTGCTTCCATATCTTGGCTATTGTAAATAATGCTGCAATAAACATATGGATGCATATGTGTTTTGAATTAGTCTTTTGGATTTCTTCAGATAAGTACTCAGAAGTGGAATTACAAAGTCCTTCTTTGTCTCTTATTATAGTGTTTATTTTAAAGTCTACCCCAACTCGCTTGCTTCCTTGCTTTTCTATTTTCATGAAATATCTTTTTTTATCCCTTTACTTTCAGTCTCTGTGTGTCTTTGATCTGAAATGGGTCTCTTGTAGGTAGCATATGTATGGTTGTTATCTTTTTATCCATTCAGCCACCCTATGTTTTTTTATTTAATTCATTTACATTTCAAGTAATTATTGATAGGTATATAGTTTTCGCCGGTAAATTATTCATATTTTCAATCTTTTTTTTCTTCTTCTCCTCCTTAAAGAAGTTCCTCTAATATTTCTTGCAATACTGCTTTGGTGATGGTGAACCTCTTTAGCTTTTTCTTGTCTGGGAAGCTCTTTCTTTTGCCTTCAATTCTAAATGATTGCTTTTCTGGGTAGAGTATTCTTGGTTGTAAGTCCTTGCTTTTCATCACTTTGAATATTTCATGCCAGTCCCTTCTGGCTTGCAAAGTTTCTGTTGAGGTCAGCTGACAGTCTTATAGGAACTCCCTTGTAGATAACTAACTGCTTTTCTCTTGCTGCTTTTAAGATTCTCTCTTTGTATTTAACCTTTGGCATTTTAATTATGATGTATCTTGGTGTGAGCCCCTTTGGGTTCATCTTGTTTGGGATTCTCTGCGCTTCCTGGAGTTGTATGTCTATTTCCTTCTCTAGGTTGGGGAAAGTTTTCCATCATTATTTCTTCAAATAGGTTTTCAATTCCTTGCTCTCTCTCTCTTCTTTTTCTGGTTCCCTTATAATGCAAATGTTTGTACACTTGATGCTTACTCAGAGGCCCCTTAAACTATTCTCATTTTTTTGGATTCTTTTTTCTTGTTGGTGTTCTGATTGGGTATTTTCTGCTACCTTAATCTTCCAAATTGCTGATTTGATTCTCTGCTTCATCTAATCTACTGTTGATTCTCTCTAATGTATTCTTCATTGTAGTTATGGTATTCTTCATGTCTGACTAGTCTTTTTTATATTTTTTATCTCCATTTTTATATTTTCTATATCTTTGTTGAAGTTCTCACTGAGATCATTGAGCATTCTTATAACCAGTGTTTTGAACTCTGTATCTGGTAGACTGCTGGTCTCTATTGTATTGAATTCTTTTTCTGGAGCCTTGTTCTGTTCTTTCATTTGGGACATGTTTCTTTGTCTCCCCATTTTGGCTGCCTCCCTGTTGGTTTCTACATATTAGGTAGAGCTGCTGTGGCTCCTGGTTTTGGTAGCGTAGCCTTATATAGTAGATTTCTGTGGGGACCAGTGGAGCAATCTTCCTGGTCACCTGAGCTGGATATGTCCAAGTGTGTCCCTTGCATGAGTTGTGTGTGCCCTCCTGTTGTATATTGAGCCTTTATTGTTGTTGGCGTATCAGTGGGAAAGACTGACCCTCAGGCTGATTGGTTGTGAGGATTGGCTGTGACTACAGTGGAGGTGCTGTTGTGCAGGGGCTCACCAAATGGAGTAGGATTCTCTTTAGCAGGTCTCTGGTGCCTGCTGAGTCTGTCCTTTGGGTTTGTCATTTGTGGAAGTGCTTGGATGGTGCTCTGGTGTGGTCTGAAGCTTGCCACCAGGTGTACTGGTTCTAGGGGCTCTTGGAAGGTGCCTCAGTGCAGGCCAAGGTCAGTTGCTATCTGTGCAAGGCCCAGAGCAACTTGTTATGAGCTACAAAGTGATCTGCAGATGGATGCCACTTGTGCTGGGCTTGGAGGTGCATGATAGAGGCTGAGCTGTGAACTGAGGCTGACTGCCACTACTGCTGGGCTTGGGACTGCTCAGCAAGAGATAAAGGGCATGTCAAGGCCAGATAATGCTTGTTTGGAGTTTGTGAACCTTTGAGAGATTTTAGGAAATTTCACAGCATGAGCCAACACACCCACCTCAGCTTCTGTGTGATGCATCTCTGAAGAAATGCCTTATCCATAAGTCTGATATCTCTGCTTTAAGCTTCCTTAGGACTGCAGCAGAGACCCCAAGAATAGACCAGGTTTTAGAAATTGCACAGAAAGAGAAGGGAAAAGAATGCATTCATTCTCTGAATCTCAGAGGGAATGCTGCTACTTTTAGAAGTGGATCAGTTGTCTTATAACCAAGTAAAAATCCTTTAGATTTGTAGGCTTTAGGACTCACCTTTAGAAGACTTCTTTGTGTTCCGAGGGCCTATAAGTGACTCTCTTCCCCCCCAAAATCCATAGTTTCTTACATAGTTTCTTAAGTCCAGCAGTTATCAGATTTTACTAATGGAAATCTTCGCTTTTGATTGACATGATTAGTTTCTAATATTTTTGCTGTTACAAACGGTGTTGAAACAAACATCTGTACTATACAAAGTGTGTGTGTGTGTGCGCGCGCATAGTAAATATTTAGCATTTAGGTACCAGCTTAATTCATTTATTCAATTTTGTTATTGAAGTATATAACATACATACAGCAAATTACACAAATCACAGCTCAATAAATGATCACAAAATGAACACACCTTCATAATCTTTACCCATGTCAAAATAGTAAATTACTAGCACCCTGGAAATCTTCTTTATCCCCCCTCCCCATCACTACCATCTTTCTGTTCCCCAGAGTAAACAGTAACCTGATTTCTAACATCATAAAGTTGTTTTGCCTATTTATGAGCTTTAAAGTTTTAAGTGGATATGTGTACTATATTATTTTGTGGGGCCTGGCTTTTTCTCCCCCTCATGATTATGTACTGGGATTTATCTATGTTTTTTGATAGAGTAGTAATTTTTTTTATTACCATGTACTATATCATATATACATAAGCCACATTTATTTGTTCAGCCTGATTGCACTCCCCTACATTACCACCTTTGTCTTAAACCAAGCATCTGTATACTAAAGTCTGCACTCTTCATTCTGTTTCATTAATATATTTGTCTATCCTTGTGACAGAACCTTACTGTCTTAATTATAGCTGTATTTTTTACATATGTAGCTATATAATATAGCTTAATTATAACTATAATAATGTCTTTTTTAATTTAAAATTTATTGTTTTTATTGTTCATTACAAAAAAACACAATAGTCTACAGCAGTATAGTAACTCACTTTTATTTCTTAAATTTTTTGTCTTTATTTTATTTAATTTTTTTAATTAAGTTTATTGGGGTAACATTGGTTAATACAATTATATAATTTCAGGTGTACATTATAATTTGACATCTGTTTATTCTATTGTATGTTTACCACCCAAAGTCCAGTTTCCTCCAGCTACCATATATTTGATCCCTTTTACCAACTTCCTCCTTTCCCTAGCCCCCTCTATTTGACCCCCTTTACTCCGTCTACCTCCGCCCTCCTCCCCCACCACCTACGTTCTGGTAACCACTAGTCTATAGCTCATGTCCTTGAGTCTGTTTGTTTGTCCTGTTCATTTGTTGCTTTTAGGTTTATATCCCACATATAAGTGATATCATGTGATTTTCAACTTTTTCTGTCTGGCTTATTTCGCTTAGCATGATTATCTCAAGGTCCATCCATGTTGTTGCGAATGGAAGCACTTCATGAAACTCTTCTTATGGCTGAAAAATATTCCATTGTATATATGTACGACAGCTTCTTCTTTCAATCATCTATCGTAGGACAGTTCAGTTGCATCCATGTCCTGGCCACTGTGAATAATGCTATTGAACATCAGTGTATATTTATACTTTTGGATATGGGTTTTCAATATCCAAAATACCCAGTAGAGGGATTGCTGGATCATATGGTAGATCAATTCTTAGTTTTTTGAGGAAACTCCATGCTGTTTTCCATAGTGGCTGCACCAATTTGCAGTCCCATCAGCAGTGTATGAGGGTTCCTTTGTCTCCACATTCTCACCAACACTGGTTATTACTTGTCCTGTGGATTATAGCCATTCTAACAGCTGTGAGGTGGTATCTCATTGTGGCTTTGACTTGCAATTCCCTAATAGCTAGCAATGTAAAGCATCTTTTCAAATATTTGTTGACCATTTGTATATCCTTTAGGGAGAAGTGTCTGTTCAGGTTCTCTGCTCATCTTTTGATTGGATCATTTGTTTTTTTTTGTTGTTATTGAGTCGTATGAGTTCTTTGTATATTTTGGATATTAGGCTCTTATCAGAGATGTTGCTTGCAAATATATTTTCCCATTCAAATGGTTCTCTCTTTACCTTGTTGATGATTTCTTTTGCTGAGCAGAAGCTTTTTAATTTGATGTAGTCTCAGTCATTTATTTTTCTTTTATTCTCCTTGCCTTTCAGAACAAATTCATAAAATCCTCTTTAAGTCCAAGGTTCTCGAGTTTGGTTCCTATGCTATGT